>NW_020175414.1:2184179-2207654 GCF_003031525.2 Neophocaena asiaeorientalis asiaeorientalis | reverse complement strand
TATATATATATAGCATTTTTATATTTCACACTAGGTGACAAAGTTAGATGACTTCAGATGAAAGCAATTAATTTTGGACAAGTTTATAGAAATAATATGCGTAATAACTAAGTATAGCTATTTTAAATATATTATGTTTTCTGTAATAAATTTTTGAAGACAAATGTGTTATTTTGGCTTAAGGTTGAGCATTTTTTAGACTAGTAAAGTTATGTTAATGCCTAGTAGAGCTTCAGTGAGGAGGCTAGCTATTAGAGTGGTAGATCAAGTTGACATTAGGAATTTGAAACTGCTCTGAGCATTTATAAACCTAAGTCTTATTGAATATCCTAATATTTATTATGTGGGAAAATGGAAGATTTAATCAGTCAATATATAGAAGAATTGAGGCTCTTTGAAACACAGATTTCCTGTAGAGACTGGCATAGCTCCGTACCATTTGCAGATCTATTTTGTAGTCTTTAATATGCATATTGAAGTTAAAGCACCCATTTTGTCATCACATAAAAGTTTATGTTCTGTCAATCATTTGTTGGGCCACCCTATACTAGTTTTTTCTCACCTTTTTTTCATTAGGTTACATCATTAGTGAAGTAGCTATAGGAGTTAAATAAACTATTATTTATATAAAAACCTGAGTTATTTCAAGGGCTTCAAAATGGTAATTGTTTATCAAGCAGATCAGAAAACTTTAGAGTATTGGACATCACATGCTGTAACGGTTACATCTATAAAATTGAAATATTTGTTATTAAATAATCCTTATGATAATTGAAGAACTGTTGAGATGCTTTTTGTATCCATAACTGGAAATGATTCCAGTAATTATGACCAGAAGATATATGTGGAATAGAACTATGCATTAACTATTATAAGCAGCCATTTAAAAAGAAAATTAGACTAGTTATTTTATATAAATACATTATTCTTAACTTTTTGAAAAGAATAAAAATGTTTAGTTATAATTTATTCATTTAAAAATTATTCAGTTTGGAAAGTATACACATTGGTTTTCATCTATTTTTAAAATATTGACAAATGGATTGGATTAATTGGTTTTAATACAATATTCTTTGTTAAGCATACTCCATTCACCTTGAACAAATTTAGAATACTCTTTTTTAAAACAAAATTTGAGATATTATTACTAATGGTTAAAAGAATAAAGCAGTGGAAATAACATATTAACCTTAAAAAAACTAAGCATTTTACTGAAATTAAATGTACAAATGAGCTAATTAATGAAGATTTTATTCTATCTCAGGTTGTTATATAAAATCTGAAGTTACCTAATAAAATGGATAAGGGTTATTAACTTGTTTGCAAAGTTTCAGTAAAGTGTGGTTATAGATAAAAAGGAAATAAACAGGATTTAAGAAATCAGGGAAATATATTTAACGACTTACAAAAACAACTGCTTCCTAACTATCCTCTTTCATCTATAAAATGATTTACAAACTTTAGAACAGATTATAAGTAACATCTTTATTGTTCCTTGTTAATATTAAATTTAGAAAGCATAAATTCAATGTACTGTGTTTCATTTATTTTAATCATACAAGTATAAGAGCAAGATTATATATTTGATTAGTAGAAATTAATCATTAAAACAATATAAGATGAAAGTTCTAATATGACTAAAAATTCAGTTATTAAGGCATGTAAACAGTTCAGATTATCTTATTTACTCTGCAATGACACAATCATATTATTCAAATATATTCATGAACTGGTTGCTTAATTACCAAGAAGCTTCGCTTAGTGACTCTAGCCCTAATTTATTGATTGGAATCTCATAATGGTTTACTATCAGAAGTTGCTAAAATTATGTTTTAAAATATACAAATAATCACTAAATATATTTGTTTATATTATGGACTTTATCCCCTTAAGATAAACCTGTTTGTTTTGTTTCTTGTTTTTTTGGTCTGTCAAATTTCAACAACAGAATTAATTTAAAGCATGGATCATCATAAATTGAAAATAAAACTTCTGGAGGCCTAGAGGAGGGACAACCATTGAAGGGGGTTCTTGATTTTTAAAATTTGTCATTCCTCTTGAGTCTTAAATGTTTTGACCTTCATGGCATGATAAAAATCCCATCTGTTTATCCAAATCTTTACTTGAAAGTGATGATTTAAAATAATTTTTTCTTGCAGTTATTTATATTGGTTAGGAGATTTTAGCATGTAATTTGATATTATGAGGGGGATTGCTATCAGAATGAAAGGGGATTTTTAATTGTATGAAGATTTTAATGTTTAAAATAGGTAGATGTTAGTAATTAAAGGAAGTATATTAAATTATTGAACATTGAAAGTTATTTTATGTATACTTGTAACACTTGGGTTCCATTAAAATAAATATTTGAAGTATGATTTGCTTGGATATAAACTTGTGGAAAATTAGGGAAATCCTAAGAGGCTTCATATTTATTTAATAAAAGTGAAATTACTTATATGTGTCTCATTTGTAGCTTTTTGACTTATAATAAAGACATTAAAGATATATAATAAAATGTTATTTTTTAAAAAGCATAATTATCTATATTTTATAAACTGCAACCAGCCTTTAATAAGGATAGATATATACAAAAGTGTTTTTAAAATTTGCGAGAAAATCACTTGTATCCTTTTTATTCAAACATTGGATTAATTTTTAATTTTATAAATTATCTTAGATAATGCCAGTTTCAACCATATGAATTGAGAGTTGAGGGAATTATAATACAAAAAAATAAAACTAACTAGTGGTTCACTTGTGTTTGGAATGAAACTTTTGACTGAAGATATCTGAAATTTAATCTGAATAGATTAAATTGAAACAAACTCAAGTTGATAACAAGATAATGGACAAAAGTGAAAGCAAAATTCAGCTAAGAAAATGAATTATTATTCATCTATGCATTTAGGTTATAAATTATTGAGTAATATGAAGTACAAGTATGAATATGCCATATTCCAGAGAGTCAAGGACTTAAAATTATAGTAAAGGAGTTTAAATATTGCAGAAATAATTCTGATATAAAATATCACTCAATTGAAGACATATTTATTAAGTCCTAATTTTGTGCCTGGAAATATGCTAGGCATGGTTTCTGTCTTAAGGAACAGAAGCAATGTGTATTTTCAAAAGAGAATATGTGTTTAAAATAGTGAATATTCATTCTTGTGATACTGAAAAGTTTCCACAGAAAAGAATTTGAGCCAGAACTAAAATAGATGTGAAATATGTATGAAGGAGGTAATAAATGGAATTCAAACCAGTCTTTAAGAATACTCCAAGCAAGTTTAAGGGATATGGGAAGAAGTCTAAGTGACATTTGAGAGATAAGTAGCAGTCTAGTTCAGTAGAAGACAGAGTATGCATCAAGGATATGAGTTGAAGAGAAGCAAAGGTTAGGCAGTGATGAGATCTAGGAAAATGCTGAATACGAGTCCCCAGTAATCTGGGGAGAGAAAGATAAACCTATAAATCAATGGAATATAGAGTCCTGAAATATGAAATGGAATAAAATAGAGAATGAAATATGAATGGAATGAAATAGAGAGTCTTGAAATATGAAATATGCCACACATGTGGCAATAGATTTTCAGCAAGAGTACTATGGTATTTCATTGGAGGAAGGATGGTCTTTTCAACAAATAGTGCTGGAAAAATGAGTATTTTTATACAAAAATAAGCAGAAGAAGAACGAATCTCTAATCATGTGTACACCACACACAAAATTTAACTCACAATAATGATAGACCTAAAGGTAAGAACTAAGTTATACAATTTGTAGAGAAAGAGAGAGGAAAAAATATCTTGTGACCTTAGATTAAGTAAGCTATCATAGGTAAAACACACAAAGGCAAAACCATTAAAAAAAGAGATTATTGGATTTTATAAAAATTAAGAATGTGTGCTCTGTGAAATACATTGTTAAGGAAAGGAACAGACAAGGCAAAGATTAAAAGAAAATGGCTGCAAATCATATATCCAATTAAAAAGTTGTTTCCAGAATAAAAGACTCTCAAAATCTGAGAAGAAAAAGTGAATTTAAAAATAGGCAGAAAATTTTAATAGACACTGCATCAAAGAAGATAAAGATGAGCCAAGTAAACAACTAAAAATATGCTCGGTATCATTTGTATTCAGGAAAATACAGATTAAAATCACAATAAAATATCACTTCACACTTATTAGAATGTCTAAAATAAGAAGGCTAACCATATCAAGTATCAACCAAGATGTACACCAACTAGAATATTCATACACTGCTTCTGGGAATATAAAATTGGAAAATAGTTGATCAGTTTTATAACTTGTTAAGTGTACACTAAATTTTTCCATAACTATGTATTTACACTAGAGAAATTAAACTACATGATCATAGAAACTCACATGTAGAAATGTTCATTGGAGTTTTATCTGCATTAACAAAAACAATCCAAATGTACATCAACAGGTGAATGGAAAAATAATCATTTTATATACTTATGTAAAATATTTCTTTGCAATAGAAAGGAATGACCTATTGGTATACACAATGACATGGATGAATATCACAATATTTATGGTACATAAAAGAAACCACAGAAAAAAGAACACATACTGGGCCATCTCATCTCTATATATATAGAAAATGCAAACTAATTAGTAGTGACAGGAAAACAAATCAGCTTTTTTTTTTTTTTTTCCCTCTAGGGATGGGGGAATGAAAATATAGAGGCAGAGAAAAAGGATTACAAGGGGCATGAGGAAACACTTTTTACGTGATGCTATATTCCTTAACTTGATTTTGGTGATTTCTTGGATGCATATATGTGTCAAAACTTATCAAATTATACACTTGAAGTATTTGCAGTTGATTGCAATTAAAACTCAAAAATTTGTTTTGAAAAAGATATAATTAATTAAAATATTCCTGAAATATGTTAAATGTTGAATTTACATACTCTGGCATAAAGTATCCAGGAGATATTTTCCAGAATAGCTCATTGAATCAAACCTAGTAAATTTATGTAAAGAAAAGAAAGAATACTTTAGTTACAGTGTCAGAAAAAGGAAAGATATTAGCAACAGTCTCTTGTGAGATAATGATGGAGCAGCATATATATCTTTATTTTTATGTCCAATATATTTTTATATTTTTTAATCCAACTATGATGTCATTCAGATTTGGACACAGAATTTTTTATTTTTTATTTTTGGTTTTGAGAACAAACATTTATTTCTCACAGTTCTAGAGTCTGAGGAGGCCAAGATCAAGGGGGCAGAACTTGTCTGGTGAGAGCTGTTTCCTGGAGAGGTATTCTCTGGGGGAAGAGCAGAGAAAGCAAGCTATCAGGTATCTTTTTGTAAGGACACTAATTCCATTAATGAGAGCTCCACCCTCCTGACTTAATTACTTCCTGAAGTAAAAACACATAACTTCCAAATAACATCACATTGGGCATTGGGCTTCAACATATTAATTTTCAGGGAACACAAACACTCAGTCCATAGCAGGGTCTTATTTTTTAATGTACCAATGACAGTTTTTGAGCATTGGGCCTTACTCCATTTCCCCACAAGCCCTGTGGTTTTGTTTTTTTGTTGTTGCTTTTCATTTTAAAACAGATTTTTTTTTTCACCTTTAGTGTGGTATAATTGAGAAACGTTCACAACTGTTTTCCGTAGTGGCTGCACCAATTTTTATTACCACCTAGAAGTTCACAAGGATTTCCTTTTTGCCACATTTGAGCTAACACTCATTCTTTTGTCCTTTTGAGTACAGCCATCCTAACAGATGTGAGGTGATATCCCACTGTGGTTTTGAATTTTTTTTTTAACAACTTTATTGATGTACAAATGGTGTGCTTTAAAATGGTGTGTTAGTTTCTGCTAAATAGTAAAGTAAATCAGCTATACATATACATATATCCTCATATCTCTTCCCTCTTCTGTCTCCCTCCCTCCAACCCTCCCTAACCCACCCCTCTAGGTGGTCGCAAAGCACCGAGCTTATTTCCCTGTGCTATGCGGCTGCTTCCCACTAGCTATTTTATATTTTGTAGTATATATAAGTCCATGCCACTCTCTCAATTCTTCCCAGCTTACCCTTCACCCTCCCTGTGTCCTCAAGTCCATTCTCTAGTAGGTCTGCATCTTTATTCTCATCCTGCCCCTAAGTTCTTCATAATCTTTTTTTTTTAGATTCCATATATATGTGTTAGCATATGGTATTTATTTTTTGCTTTCTGACTTACTTCACTCTGTATGACAGACTTTAGGTCCATCCACCTCACAACAAATAAGTCAATATTGTTTGTTTTTATGGATGAGTAATATTCCATTGTATATATGAGCCACATCTTCTTTATCTACTCATCTGTTGATGGACACTTAGGTTGCTTCCACATCCTGGCAATTGTAAATAGTGCTGCAGTGAACATTGTGGTACATGTCTCTTTTTGAATTATGGCTTTCTAAGGGTATACGCCCAGTAGTGGAATTGCAGGGTCGTATGGTAGTTCTATTTGTAGTTTTAAGGAACCTCCATACTGTTCTCCATAGTGGCTGTATCAATTTACATTCCCAACAACAGTGAAAGGGTTTCCCTCTTCTCCACACCTTCTCTAGCAATTATTGCCTGTAGATTTTTTGAACAGGGCCATTCTGACTGGGGTAAGGTGGCACCTCATTGTAGTTTTGATTTGCATTTCTCTAATGATTAATGATGCTGAGCATCCTTTCATGTGTTTATTGGTAATCTGTATATCTTCTTTGGAGAAATGGTTATTTAGGTCTTCTGCCCATTTTTGGATTGGATTGTTTGTTTCTTTGATATTGTGCTGCATAAGCTGCTTGTATATTTTGGAGATTAATCCTTGGTCAGTTGCTTCATTTGCAAATATTTTCTCCCATTCTGTGAGTTGTCTTTTTGTCTTGTTTATGGTTTTCTTTGCTGTGCAAAAGATTTTATGTTTCATTATGTCCCATTTGTTTATTTTTGTTTTTATTTCCATAGGTCAAGGAGGTGGATCAAAAAGGATTTTGCTGTGATTTATGTCATAGAGGGTTCTGCCTGAGTTTTCCATGAAGAGTTTTATAGCATCTGGCCTTATATTTAGGTCTTTAATCCATTTTACGTTTATTTTTGGTGTGAGGGAGTGTGCTAATTTCATTCTTTTACATGTAGCTGTCCAGTCTTCCCAGCAGCACTTATTAAAGAGGGTGTCTTTTCTCCATTGTATATTCTTGTCTCCTTTGTCAAAGATAAGGGGACCATATGTGCATGGGTTTATCTCTGGGCTTTCTATCCTGTTCTATTGATCTATATTTCTGCTTTTGTGCCAGTACGAGAATGTCTTGATTACTGTAGCTTTGTAGAATGGTCTGATGTCAGGGAGCCTGATTCCTCCAGCTCTGTTATTATTGTCAAGATTGCTTTGGCTGTTTGGGGTCTTTTGTGTCTCTGTACAAATTTTAAGATATTTTGTTCTAGTTCTGTGAAAAATGCCAGTGGTAGATGGATAGCGATTGCATTGAATCTGTAGATTGCTTTATGTAGTATAGTCATTTTCACAATGTTGATTCTTCCAATCCAAGAGCATGGTATACCTCTCCATCTGTTTGTATTGTCTTTAATTTCTTTCATCACTGTCTTCATCTGGCCTTATATTTAGGTCTTTAATCCATTTTACGTTTATTTTTGGTGTGAGGGAGTGTGCTAATTTCATTCTTTTACATGTAGCTGTCCAGTCTTCCCAGCAGCACTTATTAAAGAGGGTGTCTTTTCTCCATTGTATATTCTTGTCTCCTTTGTCAAAGATAAGGGGACCATATGTGCATGGGTTTATCTCTGGGCTTTCTATCCTGTTCTATTGATCTATATTTCTGCTTTTGTGCCAGTACGAGAATGTCTTGATTACTGTAGCTTTGTAGAATGGTCTGATGTCAGGGAGCCTGATTCCTCCAGCTCTGTTATTATTGTCAAGATTGCTTTGGCTGTTTGGGGTCTTTTGTGTCTCTGTACAAATTTTAAGATATTTTGTTCTAGTTCTGTGAAAAATGCCAGTGGTAGATGGATAGCGATTGCATTGAATCTGTAGATTGCTTTATGTAGTATAGTCATTTTCACAATGTTGATTCTTCCAATCCAAGAGCATGGTATACCTCTCCATCTGTTTGTATTGTCTTTAATTTCTTTCATCACTGTCTTATACTTTTCTTCATACTGGTCTTTTGTCTCCTTAGGTAGGTTTATTCCTAGGTATTTTTTTGTTGTTGTTGCAATTGTAAATGGGAGTGTTTCCTTAATTTATCTTTCAGATTTCTCATCAGTAGTGTATATGGATGCAAGAGATTTCTCTGTATTAATTTCATATCCTGCTACTTTACCAAATGCATTGATTAGCTCTAGTAGTTTTCTGGTAGAGTCTTTAGAATTCTCTATGTATAGTGGCATGTTATCTGCAAACAGTGACAGATTTATTCTTCTTTTCCGATTTGAATTCCTTTTATTTCTTTTTCTATGCTGACTGCTGTGGCTAAAATTTCCAAAACAATGTTGAATAACAGTTGGGAGAGTGGGCAACCTTGTCTTATTCCTGATATTAGTGGAAATGGTTTCAGTTTTTCACCATTGAAAACAATGTTTGCTGTGGGTTTGTCACATATGGCCTTTATTATGTTGAGATAAGTTCCTTCTATGCCTACTTTCTGGAGGGTTTTTATCATAGATGGGTGTTGAATTTTGTCAGAAACTTTTTCTGCATCTATTGATGTGATGATATGGTTTTTATTTTTCAGTTTGTTAATATGGTGTATCAAATTGATTGATTTGCATATATTGAAGAATCCTTGCATTCCTGTGATAAAATCCACTTGATCATGATGCATGGTCCTTTTAATGTGTTGTTGGATTTTGTTGGCTAGTATTTTGTTGCGGACTTTTGCATCTCTGTTCATCAGGGATAGTCGTCTGTAGTTTTCTTTCTTTGTGACATCTTTGTCTGGTTTTGGTTTCGGGGTGATGGTGGCCTAATCAAATGAGTTTGGGAGTGTTCTTCCCTGTGCTATGTTTTGGAAGAGTTTGAGAAGGATAGGTGTTAGTTCTTCTCTAAATGTTTGATAGACTTCACCTGTGAAGTCATCTGTTCCTGGACTTTTGCTTGTTGGATGGCTTTTAATCAGAGTTTTAATTTCAGTGCCTGTGATTTGTCTGTTTATATTTTCTGTTTCTTCCTTGTTCAGTCTTGGAAAGTTGTGCTCTTCTAAGAATTTCTCCATTTCTTCCATTTTCCATGTTTAGGTGTTAGTTCTTCTCTAAATGTTTGATAGACTTCACCTGTGAAGTCATCTGTTCCTGGACTTTTGCTTGTTGGATGGCTTTTAATCAGAGTTTTAATTTCAGTGCCTGTGATTTGTCTGTTTATATTTTCTGTTTCTTCCTTGTTCAGTCTTGGAAAGTTGTGCTCTTCTAAGAATTTCTCCATTTCTTCCAGGTTTTCCATGTTATTCACATATTGTTACTTGTAGTAATCTCTCATGATCCTTTGTATTTCTGCAGTGTCAGTTGTTACTTCTCCTTTTTCATTTCTAATTCTGTTGATTTGAATATTCTCCCTTTTTTTTTGTGTGATGAGTTTGGCTAGTGGTTTATCAGTTTTGTTTATCTTCTCAAAGACCAGATTTTAGTTTTATTGATCTTTGCCATTGTTTCCTTCATTTCTTTTTCATTTATTTCTGATCTGATCTTTATGATTCATTTCCTTCTGCCAACTTTGGGTTTTTTTTCTTCTTCTTTCTCTAATTGCTTTAGGTGTAAGGTTAGGTTGTTTATTTGAGATGTTTCTTGTATCTTAAGGTAGGATTGTATTGCTATAAACTTCCCTATTTGAACTGCCTTTGCTGCATCCCATAGGTTTTGGGTCATTGTGTTTTCATTGTCATTTGTTTATAGGTATTTTTCGATTTTCCCTTTGATTTCTTCAGTGATCTCTTGGTTACTAAGTAGTGCATT
The DNA here is from genome assembly GCF_003031525.2 of Neophocaena asiaeorientalis asiaeorientalis. Taxonomy (NCBI): domain Eukaryota; kingdom Metazoa; phylum Chordata; class Mammalia; order Artiodactyla; family Phocoenidae; genus Neophocaena; species Neophocaena asiaeorientalis. Next base: position 2,197,663 of record NW_020175414.1, on the reverse strand, counting down.
GTTAAATCTCCATGTGTTTGTATTATTCACAGTTTTTTTCTCTGTAATTTATAACTAGTCTCATAGCATTGTGGTCAGAAAAGATAGTTGATACAATTTCAATTTTCTTAAATTTACCAAGGCTTGATTTGTGGCTCAAGATATGATCTATCCTGGAGAATGTTCCATGAGCAGTTGAGAAGAAAGTGTATTCTGTTGTTATTGGTTGGAATGTCTTATAAATATCAATTAAGTCCATCTTGTTTAATGTATAATTTAAAGCTTGTGTTTCCTTATGTATTTTCATTTTGAATAATCTGTCCGTTGGTGAAAGTGGGGTTTTTAATTCTGCTACTATGATTGTGTTACTGTTGATTTCCCTTTTTATGGACTTTAGCATTTGCCTTATGTATTGAGGTGCTCCTATGTTGGGTGCATAAATATTTACAATTGTTGTATCTTCTTGGATTGATCCCTTCATCATTCTGTAGTGCCCTTTTTTGTCTCTTTTAATAGTCTTTATTTTAAAGTCTACTTTATCTGATATGAGTATTGCTACTCCAGCTTTCTTTTGATTTCCATTTGCATGGAATATATTTTTCCATCCCCTCACTTTCAGTCTGTATGTGTCTCTAGGTCTGAAGTGGGTCTCTTGTAGACAGCATATATATGGGTCTTGTTTTTGTATCCATTCAGACAATTTATGTCTTTTGGTTGGAGCACTTAATCCATTTACATTTAAGGTAGTTAGTTATATGTATGTTACTATTACTATTTTTTTAATTGTTTGGAGTTTGTTATTGCCAGTCTTTTCCTCCTCTTGTGTTTCCTGCCTATAGAAGTTCCTTTAGCATTTGTTTTAAAGCTGGTTTGGTGGTGTTGAATTCTCTTAGCTTTTGTTTGCCTGTAAAGTTTTTAATTTCTCTATTAAATCTGAATGAGATCCTTGCTGGGTTGAGTAATCTTGGTTGTACATTTTCCCCTTTCATCACTTTAAGTATGTCCTGCCACTCCCTTCTTGCTTGCAGTTTCTGCTGAAATATCAGCTGTTAACATTATGGGGATTCCCTTGTATGTTATTTGTTGTTTTTCCCTTGCTGCTTTTAATATTTTTTATTTGTATTTAATTTTTGACAGTTTGATTAATATGTGTCTTCACATGTTTCTCCTTGAATTTATCCTGTATTGGGCTCTCTGTGCTTTCTGGACTTGATTAACTATTTCCTTTCCCATATTAGGGGAATTTTCAACTATAATCTCTTCAAATATTTTCTCAGTCCCTTTATTTTTTTCCTCGCCTTCTTGGACCTCTATAATTCGAATGTTGGTACCTTTAATGTTGTCCCAGAGGTCTCTGTGACTGACCTCAGTTCTTTTCATTCTTTTTTCTTTATTCTGCTCTGCAGTAGTTATTTCTACTATTTTGTATTCCAGGTCACTTATCCATTCTTCTTCCTTAGTTATTCTGCTATTGATTCCTTCTAGAGAATTTTTAATTTCATTTATTGTGTTGTTCATCATTGTTTTTTGCTCTTTAGTTCTTCTAGGTCCTTGTTAAACTACTCTTGTATTTTCTCTATTCTATTTCCAAGATTTTGCATCATCTTTACCATCATTACTCTGAATTATTTTTCAGGTAGACTGCCATTTCCTCTTCTTTTGTTGTGTCTGCTTGGTTTTTACTGTGCTCCTTCATCTGCTGTGTGTTTCTCTTTCTTCTCATTCTGCTTATCTTACTGTGTTTTGGGGTCTGCTTTTCACAAGCTGCCGGTTCATTGTTCTTGTTGTTTTTTGGTGCCTGAGGTCTTCTGCCAGTGTTCAGTAGGTGTTTTGTAGGAGTTGTTCCACATGTGGATGCATTTCTGATGTATTTGTGGGGAGGAAGGCGATCTCCATGTCTTACTCTTCTGCCTTCTTGAAGATCCTCCCCTACACAGATATTTTTATAACTCATGGAATATTTTCTCATGAATTTCTCTTTAGGAAAATGATCGGATGTATTAATTTAAGAGGTGATTTAATGTCATCTCAAAAACCATTTAGGAGCATTAATACAACTAAATGTACAAGTAAAACTTAATCAAACAATGGAAATTAAGTTATTAATCAGAATTGTAAGTACTGTATACCTTATCCATGTAGAAATTATGTAACTAACAAGAAATGCAAAGATTATATGAAGAGAAGATAAGGAATCAGATAAATTCTCTGTCTCTTTTACTCCAGGTTAAGTCTTTGATTATATTTAAAATAATTTTGGGGTAAGTGCATTTTTACAACAAACTGAAAACTAAGATTTTTTTTTAAATTTAAATGTACACAGATAGATGAGGGAAGAGAGGAGGGAAAAAACAGGATACCTACTAATTTAATTGTGGCTCACTGTTTAATAATAAGAGATATTTTGAAAAAAAAGACAACAGACTAAGGGTTTTATAGAAAGTTAAAATAAAAGTAATGGTGAGCAATACAACAAAAATGTAAGTATTTTTAAATATCATAAAATTCACATATACACACAAACAAAAGAAAATGAATCCCATAGTAAAACATACTTAAAAATATCATAAACAAATAATAGAAAATAGTGTTAATTCATACTGAAAAGAAAATAGATGTCAGAGAAAAATCCTAAATGTATGCTATATTCAAGAGACAGACCTAAAATAAGAGATGTATTAAGATTAACAATTTAAGGGAGAGACAAACATATGGCAAGTAAATTCAAATTAAAAGAAAGCAGGTGTTGCTAATATGACCTCAGATATTTTAGAATTTACATCCAAAGTATTAAATAAAACAGAGAAGAACCTTTATAATGCTAAAAGTTATACCTCATAATGAAGACGTAAATTTTAGGAATATCTGCACACAAACATAAAAATACAGAAGCAAATTCTTTTTTAAAGAAATTATAAACCATGAGAAAAAGAGAGACAGAAATACTCAGACAACAAAAAATTTACTTCTAAAATAAAATTAAAAATACAATAAACTATTTGGCCTAATCAAATAAAAGGAGTGAGAGATCATGGTAAACTCTCTCATCGTTGGCCGTCACTAAAGCTTTACATAAACCTAATATGTGCTGTGTCTATGCTTATGTATTTCATTCTAGTCATCTAACAGTCTTTATGCCTCAAACCCTTGAGGGTGCAAGGGGAAGGACAGGACTTTTCCCCAAATATAAATATTGTCATGGTTAACCCTGCCACTAATTGCCATTTCATATAGCTGTTTGACATAGACTCCCAGACAATCTTGCCAAGAGTGAGTTCAGTGACTTCACGACCCTGAAACTTGAGCTGGACATACAGGCCAAAGCAAAGCTTATGCCATATCATATTGTTGTTGAATGATGGTCCCTATTCATATCAAGAAGGAGTGATGCATCCCAAATACAAATGCAAGACTTCACAGCCATGAGTCAGGTTCCCTTTCTAGAGTCTGAAATACAACACTCTTAGATTCTTTTGTGATGCCTTACAGTGAATGGTGGATCTGTAGACTTGCTACTGTTTCACTATTTATCAGTTTTCCTCTATGAACACTGTTCCAGTGTTTGGTGTATATGCTGCTTGCATAATTTCTTTACAATACAGAGTGAATGTTCAATAATGAAAAAAATATATATGGTAGAAGTAATGTCATACACAGAAAGAATTTGACACAAACTTTGATCAAGTCTATGCAAATTAATATGAAATATGGGTTAAGTTGCTTAAATACTTTCTAAAAAGTAAAATTCTCAAAAATGATGCCTAGAGAGAAAATTTAGAGTAATTTCTTTTTTGTTGGAATTACGAAAAGTGTCAAGTGTCAAAGCATTTCTACAACTCTTTGACACTAGTTGGCAATAATGTGGTTACAAGGTAATTCCACCTAAGCTTTTTTAAAGACAAATGATGACAGTTATCTGTAAGAAAAAGAAAAGAAAAGAAAAATGAAAACAATACAAGAACTTGCTAATATATTAATCAACAAGAGAAATCTACAATCAAATTCTTAAGTACTGTAGCAAACATCCTACATATTAACAAACATAAATTGGCAGCACATTGAAAGAATTAGACATCAGGATTGATTAGGTTTTAAGGGATACAAACATGTTCCTGTATTAGAGAAGCTACCAATACAGACCATTATTTTAAAATCATCAAACAAAAGTGATATGATTATCTCTGAATATACTAAAACATATTTTAAAAAACATTATAGCTCTTATTTTTAAATATCAGCAATAACACAAATAAATGGTTATGTCTTTAAAATGATCAGATCTACTCCTGCCTGGTGTCACTTCTGCCAACAGAACAAGACTGAGTTTGTTTCAGAAGCAAAGGACAGTTGTATTCTTTGAGCAAAGAATGGAATGTGAGCTCATGCTCAAAAGTACATGGTCTTCCCAGCAAGCCGTTGGCTGGGGGACTTTATAGGGTTCTTGTTAGCAGAGGAGTAGAGCAGAGTCCTTGAGGGTTGGGTACAGTTGTGTTGCATCCAGCACATCAGATCAAAGTGTCAGGTGCAACATCTCTGCATACGGCCCAGCATCACCATCCTGAATTGAGGTGTTGTGTTCAGCGCTTCTTCCACATGGCTCGTGAAGTTAGGGTGTTCAACACAGCACTTCTCTGCTGGGAACTCTAATCCAACAGGTTAGGTGCAAGACCTCTGCTCATGGGCCCCTAAAGTCAATTGAAACTAGTTTAAGTACCAAAGAAGAGGTTAGACTTTATCTTATCACCTAGATTCTATTTTATTTTTCCCAGGGACCCTGGTGGGCTTTTCAGGTGACATATTTATGTCACCAAAAGACAGCATTATGTTTAATGTGGAAATGTCTCTTTAGTATATTGATATATAAAGAGTTCCTAGAAAATTATAAATTAGAAAGAGCAGCATACCAAAGAAAAGGAGCTAAAGAATAAAGAATTCACAGAATGGAATGAGTAGATGGTGATAACCCATGCAAGTTATAGAGATAACTCCAACTCACAAATAGATAAATTATATGTGATTAGCCACAATGAAATGGGATAAAATAATGAATATGTAATATTTAATATTTATTCATTATCACCCATTTTAACACTTCCTCCCCCCAAGCCTGGTATAGTTTTCCTAAGCCTTTATTCCCTTCTAAAATATTATATAATTTAAGATTTATAATATTTCAAGTCTGCTTTCTCAGAATGCTTTCTCAGAATGTCCATGATGACAAAGTTTTTTTTGTTTTTTTTGTTGTTGTTGTTTTTAATAGACCCTTATTGGAGTATAAGTGCTTCACAATACTGTGTTAATTGCCTGCTTTGCTTACTAATATGAAGCAATTGTTCAAAAAAATGTTTGCAAATTTAACTGAATAATAATTAGGATGCAAACAAAAATTTCATGATGACAAGGGAGTCTATTTTCATTAAGGTAAATGAAACTCTAGTGGGTTACATCGATGTGAATTCTTTTATAAAGTTACTTCACAAAAAAATTATGATCTATTCTGTAAGATGCAAATAGATGACCTAACAATAATAACTTTACCTTTAAATTTTCTTACATGAGTCTCTGAAAAGGCATTTTGAAAATAAAACATATTAATTGCATATTGTTAAGTAGGAAAATGTTAGTCACAAGTTCTCTCTTGCGCAAGTTGAATTACCACACATGGAGAGAAAATTAAGGCATCATTCTTGCTGGTTTGAAACCTTCACATATTTATTTTATATTTCTCTACCCCTTCACCTCTAATTAGTTTAAATAGCTGCACTTTTCATCTTCAGACATAACTTTGTTTCTCTTTTTAAAATTTCTATTACTAGAATTATAATACGTTTTATTGTTTCACACTTTGATTCATATAATAATTTTATATCCACTCTTTCTTTTCAGTTTTCTCTTTATTAAATAGCAAATGCTTATGTGCTAATAAAAAATAGCACTTTGTCTTGGAACTGTGGTATCCACATATTAAAAATAATCTTTTTCTAAATGAGATTCACAGAGAAATAGTCATATTTTATTTTCTACATTAATGCCTATAGAAAAGGTGTATTTTCTTCAGATGTGGTATATACTCAACTTTAGACAATGTTATTCATAAGAAAATCGTAGTAGTTTTATTTTTCTGCCATCCTAAAAATATTTTATAAAAAAGAGATTTACCTTTAAGAAATTTTTCCATATATCGTTACTCAAAAACAATTGCATACCACTATTTTTCCCTATGCCACTTCATATTTCAACTAATACATAGTGTCTTTTAAGTTTAAAAAAGCTACAATTTGTGTGTGTTCCAAATTAATAAATGTTTTCAATTGTATTAAGAAAGAAGTATTTTAATATTTTTGATAAAAGGTAAAATGTTTATAGGAATGCAAACAAGACATTGATGTATTAGATATTACTTTATGTTTATTTAACTAAATAGAAAGTGGTCATAATGGTAAAAGCCATTAAAATTAAATTTTATTTTGATTTTACATAGTGATAATCAGGAAATTAAGAGAGATGATAAGATGAGGTTAATTTTTAAATTACTATTTTGGATAAATCAAAAGACTCATAGCGTTAATGGCATTTGAGAAGCAGATAACATAAATATAATTGTGGTTTTAGAGATTGATGGGTATAGTTTAATTAATCCACGTAAGTTCTTTATTTTATATTTCTGTTAAGTCTCAACAGAGGACAACAACAGCATTTTATAAAATTTTAGTGAAAATCCACTCAGCAGATAACAGATGAAACCATTAATATTTTAAAATTAGAACTTAGAACGATCATTCTCTACCAAAACCTTTCTATAACAGAGAAGAAACAGGAAATATTATTTATGCATTTGAAAGGCAAATGTAAATCAAATACTGACTTTCTGACATAGTATGCTGATCAAACTTGACTTTATAATTTAAATAAAATCAATTGTTTGGAGGATATTTTTTAAACCATTATGTGTCAACTCATCCTCAGTATATTTAAAATTTGTATATCCAATGTTATTGGATATGCAAAATCCAATAAGAGTTTACCTGATTATTTGGTTATGGAATAAGCAAATTTGGTATTATCCATTGCCTTTTTTACCCACTTCTGTCAAATACTTTATTGTATTTAATTAATTGTTTTACAGAAGGTATCTGCTTTTTAAGAAATACTAACATAAACATACTGGGGAGATTTGAAACAAATATGAAGTCGAAATTAATAATGATCCAGAACTACTCCAATACCATAGAAATCCAAATTGAGATCACTTTGTTCCATCCTGACAAATAATCAGTTTAGGGATGGTCTCTGAATGAATGGTTTTATGAACCATAAACTCTTAAGTGTGACATTTTACATTAATTCATAAGCACACAAATAATACAAGCTTTTCAAAGTATATGATCATCATCATCATTATTATCATCTAGATATGTTAGCATCAACTGAGGTTTGGAAATTAAGATGGAACATGAATGGGACACTATTTTTATAACAAAGAATTACATTCACCTCTGTCTCAAATGTTGCAATTTTAAAGAAAGAGAAAACTTCTGCTTAGCTATTAGACTTAAACTAAAATATCCAAACCATAACACTAGTCTACTATGTGCTTTAAAGTTAATGTATTAAATAGAATTCAGGCCAAGAGATTCCAAGATATATTAACATAAATAACACAGAAATTTCTTTCTCTCTCTTTTAATTATTCAAATGAGCTGATGGTTCAGACTGGTGGTTTGTTTTAGCTCCACTAGATTTTTCAAAGTCCCAGGATTCTTTCCACCCCCTCTTTCCTTCTTCCCTCTCTCCCTCCTTTTTATTTCCTCCCTCCCTATTTCCATCCTTCCTTTCTTCCTTCCTTTATTCTTTCCTTGTTTTCCTTCACCACTCACTCTTTAAAAACCAGGATATTTTTCTCATTTGACTACCAAAGCAAGGCCAGCTACAAGATTTTGTTCCTGCTTACATCAAGAAGGATAGAACCATTTCTTCTTAGCTAGTGATGTTTACATTGTACACATCATTTCTGCTTATCTTTCATCAATAATAACTGTTTAATATGAATATATTTAGATATTAAGAAGACTTGGAAATTTATTTTCCATCGAATACGCGTGTGCCTAGTTAACACTCTACAACTATGGAAGAAAGACAAAATGTATTTTGGAGGCAGTGGCAGTTCACAACATTTAATTAAAAAAGAAAATATATTATTATTTTTTCTTTTATTTTAAGGATATATTATGATGATTGTAACAAACTTTAGTTGATTAAATTTAATTTTAATGACTCATAAATTCTGAACTTATTTATCAGTGTTTTGTCTATAGAGCATAAATATGTGAAATATGTATATTTATATTTATCAAAGTAGTATGTATGTATTAGATAATACAGAAAACATCAAAGAGATTGCTGTTTAAATATTTCAAAACTAATGTCTGCTTAACTGGTGGAAATTCATTTCTTCTCACAGCATTAGATTTTTCAGCTATAATCATTTATTATAAATGTCAAATTTTCATGAACACTGGCTTACATATTCATTAATTTTTCTACATTTAGTAAAAAAGGTGGTATTTTATGTGTAATGTTGCCCTCATACGAATAAAATACTTCACATTGTAATTCTGTTTTATTCCTTCATGTAATTAATACACCACTATACCAGTGATTATACACACACACACACACACACACATACACATATATATATATATAATAAAATGATTAATAAGCCTATTAAAAAATCATTCAATAAGAATTCTGCTTCCAGAAATTTTGAACAAACTTTTTTTGGAACTACTTACCGGATGAGACCATCTAGCAGAATTGAATAATATGTAGAAAACATCTATTTGAATCCATCAAATGCTATCAACTCAACAAGAATTATAGAGCCAAAAGCCCTGGAAAGAAGGAAAACCCATTCCAAATGTCAGCATCACATTTGGCAATGCCTTTTCTCCTAAGTCATTTCAAAATCTGTGGCTATGAAGATGCAACGTGGAGCAAAAAACAGTAACAGAAAGGCTGAAAGGATCAGTAGAACTTTCAGGAATATCATAATGTTGGATGACAAAAACTGAATTTCAGGGGCCAGGAAGGGAAAAAGCTTAAGTAGTCACCTCAGGATATCAGTTTGGACTCTATCATAGAGGTTAGAGTAGATGACAAATAAAACAGGTTCCCCATTGACCACAGTCTAGTTTAAAATATGCTCAAAATATGCTGAATTCAATTGGAGTAAACTATTCTGTTCCTTTTCTAACTTTTGTTTAGAAGTCTTTCTTGAGGAATAGAGCATCATACAGAGCTGCAAATTATTCCTACATACTTCTTCATATTCAATATCTCACAGTAAATCAGAAGTAATAAGGATATTAAAAAAATAACTAAAACCAACATAAAAACAGAGACTGTAAAAACAAACTCAGGAGGTACAGATATTGCCATTATCAAATGTCAGTATATTATAAAACTTAATTATACTTTGCTTAGTATGTTTAAAAATAAAAAAAAATTTTGGTAAGGAATAAGAATTTAAAAATAAAGCCTCATGACAATTCTAGAAATGAAATTTGAAAACTGAAATTAAATACGTAGCCTTTAGTTTCAAGAGCAAATTAGAAACAGCTCAAGAGAAAGTTAGTGAGCTGAGAATAGGTTAGTAAAAACTAGTTAATTGAGTCATAGAACAGTTAAAGGACAGAAAATGTAGGAAATTATGTAAGAGATAATTTTTCAAAAGTGAAAGAGCCAATCTATTTGTATCTAGAGTTCCAGTATGAGAGAATAGAGATAATGAAATAAAACCAAAATTTTAAAGGTTAATGGATAGGCATTTCCAAAATTGTTAAAATAATTTATAAGAGAAATTCAGGATAATCATAAAGACTACCCATAAGGATTTCTTACTAAAACTTAAAAATCAAAGTTATAGAGATCATTTTAAAATCAGTCAGAGGGAGGAAATTTGGGGTTATAAAACAGAAACCTCCAATAGAATTTAGAGTACCTTCCTATAGTAGTATATTTAATAATAAAAGTGAGAGAAGTATATTTCTTGGTAAGTATAGGAGTTTGTGGTAGGTCCATGCTCCTACAGCAACAATTAGAAAACAAGATTTATTTTTAAAGTTATATTTTTAAAGACAGTGAAAGAATGAAGATTACATAAACTAAAATTATAGAAAAGATGAGTCTTTTCTAGGCCGGCAAATAATCACTAGGTATTTCTTTCCTGGGAGAACTTTATAATTCTGGGCATAGAAAAAATATTCAGGATTTTCCCAGTCAGAGAGATTTTACTGATAGATGGAGATATCAGTGCAGCTTTTGACAGTCACAGGGGCAGGCATGATAGATGAGAAACTAGAAAATGCTAAAGCACATGGGCATTTTTCCCACAGAATTTATGCTGACATACAGGATTATGTATAAACCTGGGGAAACTGAGCTAGAAAGCTTGAAGAATTATAGTAAATATTCTGCAGTTTATTGATACATAAGAAAATAAAAGAGAAGAAAAAAACCTGACTCCATGTTGGAACTATTCCTTTAGCTCTAATCTTTGTGCTCTGTTATCTGTGCTTAGTCATGCTGGCTCTGCACCTTTGCCTCCTCAAACAGAAAAAATAATGTTGCCTATAGCCTGAAATATACATAGTAGCCTTTTTCAAGGCTATGCCTCCCAAGCTTGACCTTTAAGGACATAACACTTTTCATTTCTATAGAGATAAAAAGTTACAGAACAGAAAATAACATTTGTCTTGTTGAATGTTTACAGGAACATCATGACCAGGCCTTCATGGACAGCTACAAGGACAAAAGGTTATTAAATCCCCTCTAGAGTCTGGCTGGCACCTAGAAGTCTGTAACCACTAGCCACTCCCCTTCCCCTTTTAGTATAAAAGAAGCCTGAATTTTAACTCGGGTAAGATGGTTCTTTGAGACACTGGTTTGACATCTTCAAGTCTGATGTCTTTCCAAATAAAGTTGGTATTCCTTGACCAAAACCTTGTCCCTCCATTTATTGGTCTGAACTATGGGCAAGCAGTAGGAGCTTGGACTCAGTATCACTATTAGAGGAAGGGGATCTCTTCACAGCCTGTTTCCTCCTTAGATATTTAAAAATTTTTGAACTTCACACAATGGGAGGTTAAAGTTTAAACTTAAAATCTCTGATGTGTAAATGTATGCTCCTGAACTATTTGGCACTGATCTGGAAGGCACACAGTCTTGGAAGGTAAATGCTAAGGAAGAGAGACAAATAAGAGATGAACTGAATCTTACTAAAATTGCAACCTGACCCCAATCTAGCTCAGTCACCACACTGATTAATTTAGTTATCCAAGTAAGACCACAGATGGAGATTTTTGTGCAAGTGAGTAAGTGCTTTTCCTTTCTAATGAGGAAGTGCTTTTGGTAGAAATCTATACCAGAATGCACAAAGGATGATAGAGTAGAAGAGATAAAAAGATAGTTTTAGGAGAGTCTGCTCTCAGCCTGTTGCCAAAGAGAGCTCTATAACATAAATTTTATCACAATGATTATCCCAAATACAAGAGGCTTATCTGTAGTATCACCAAAGAAATTTGCCAATTTTCTCATGCTAAGCTATTATGACCTGGGAAAGGTGATCATAATGTCTGGGACATTGCTGGAAGAACATCTACGGTTCATAATGTTTCAGGTAATTACACTGAAAACACCAAATACCTGGTAAGAAATCAACTAAATATTTGCAGAACATCTACAAAAAAAAAATTGCAGAAATGAATAAATAATTATTATATAAATATAAAAAATAGAAATTTAAACATGTTCAAACAAACAGAAAAAGTAAGAATGTGTCAGCAGCAGACCCACTAGTTATTTATCTTTAGTAAGAAGAAAATTATTCTCAACTGGAAGTATAGAGATACAGAAGAAATAAGAATGTAATAACAATAATAAATTTGGGTAAATCTAAATAAATATAAGATGTAATAAAAGGATATTAATAATTTCCTATGACATGAACATTTACATATGCTCAAAATATGTGACAAATTATTAGAAAATCATGAGGACAGTAACTATAGATAACATTCAAATGTGTTACATGAAGAGTGGAAAAGGTACTAATTTATATTGAGCTTTAAGGTCAATGATACAAGAAGAAATTTTTAGGATTTCCACTAAGATAATCAAAAACTATAAGAGTATTGTAGTTATAGAGGGTGAAAAAGGAATAATAAAATATATCATATAATAAATAAACAGTAAGATACTAGATTTTAAGCTCAAATATACCAACAATAACATTAAATGTAAATGGGATAAATATTCCAATTAAAAACAGATGGTCAGATTGGATTTAAACACTAATGTTTATAAGGAATGACTGCTTTATATATAAGGATATAGAAAGTGCAGATAAATCGTCAAAGAGGTCTTGTTAATCGTAGAAACGTTGGAGCAATTTTTCACTGAGAGGTACAGTAGTTTGTTTTCTATATCATAGTAAGTCAGTCTCTTAGTGAGAAGACAAAAATTTCAATTTGAGTGACAGCAGTAATGGATTCTTTTTTTTTTTCATCTTTATTGGAGTATAATTGCTTTACAATGGTGTGTTAGTTTCTGCTTTATAACAAAGTGAAACAGTTATACATATAAATATGTTCCCATACCTCTTCCCTCTTGGTCTCCCTCCCTTCAACCCTCCCTAACCCACCCCTCCAGGTAGTCACAAAGCACCGAGCTGATCTCCCTGTGCTATGTGGCTGCTTCCCACTAGCTATCTACCTAACATTTGGTAGGGTATATATGTCAATGCCTCTCTATCGATTTGTCACAGCTTACCATTACCCCTCCCCATATCCTCAACTCCATTCTCTAGTAGGTCTCTGTCTTTATTCCTGTCTTACCCTAGGTCTTTCATGTCATTTATTTTTCTTAAATTTCATATATATGTGTTAGCATATGGTATTTGTCTTTCTCTTTCTGACTTACTTCACTCTGTATGACAGACTCTAGGTCTATCCACCTCATTAAAAATAGCTCAGTTTCGTTTCTTTTTATACCTGAATAATATTCCATTGTATGTATGTGCCACATCTTCTTTATCCATTCATCTGATGATGGACACTTAGGTTGTTTCCATCTCTGGGTTATTGTAAATAGAGCTGCAATGAACATTTTGGTACATGACTCTTTTTGAATTACAGTTTTCTCAGGGTATATGACCAGTATCCTATGTTTTCCTCTAAGAGTTTGATATTTTCTGGCCTTACATTTAGGTCTTTAATCCATTTTGAGCTTATTTTTGTGTATGGTGTTAGGGAGTGGTATAATCTCATACTTTTACACCTACCTTTCCAGGTTTCCCAGCACCACTTATTGAAGAGGATGTCCTTTCTCGACTGAATATTCCTGCCTCCTTTATCAGAGATAATGTGACCATATGTGCATGGGTTTATATCTGGGCTTTCTATCCTGTTCCATTGATCTGTTTCTGTCTCTGTGCCAGTACCATA
>NW_020175414.1:2140995-2184132 GCF_003031525.2 Neophocaena asiaeorientalis asiaeorientalis | reverse complement strand
ATAGTATAATGTCATCGGCAAACAGTGACAACATTACTGCTTCTTTTCCATTTTGGATTCCTTTTATTTCCTTTTCTTCTCTGAATGCTGTGGCTAAAACTTCCAAAACTTTGTTGAATAAGAGTGCTGCTGTCTTCTTCCTGTTCTTAGTGGAAATGTTTTCAGTATTTCACCATTAAGGACGATGTTAGCTGTGGGTTTTTCATATATGGCCTTTATTATTTTGAGGAAAGTTGCATCTATACCTACTTTCCACAGGGTTTTTATCATAAATGTGTGTTGAATATTGTCGAAAGCTTTGTCTGCATCTATTGAGATGATCATATGTTTTTTAAATTGTCCATTTCTTCCAGGTTGTACATTTTATTGGCATAGAGTTGCTTGTAAAAATCTCTCATGATCTTTTGTATTTCTGCAGTGTCAGTTGTTACTTCTCCTTTTTCATTTCTAATTCTATTGATTTGAGTTTTCTCCCTTTTTTTCTTGATGAGTCTGGCTAATGGTTTATCAATTTTGTTTATCTTCTCAAAGAACCAGCTTTTAGTTTAATTGATCTTTGCTACTGTTTCCTTCATTTCTTTTTCATTTATTTCTGATCTGATTTTTTTGATTTCTTTCCTTCTGCTAACTTTGACGGTTTTTTTGTTCTTCTCTCTCTAATTGCTTTAGGTGCAAGGTTAGATTGTTTATTCGAGATGTTTCCTGTTTCTTAAGGTAGGATTGTATTGCTATAAACTTCCCTCTTAGAACTGCTTTTGCTGCATCTCATAGGTTTTGGGTCATCGTGGCTCCATTGTCATTTGTTTCTAGGTATTTTGTGATTTCCTCTTTGATTTCTTCAGTGATCACTTTGTTATTAAGTAGTGTATTATTTAGCCTCCATGTATTTGTATTTTTTACAGATCTTTTCCTGTAATTGATATCTAGTCTCATAGCATTGTGGTTGCAAAAGGATACCTGGTACAATTTCAATTTCTTAAATTTGCCAAAGTTTGATTTGTGACCCAAGATATGATCTATCTAAGAGCATGTTCCATGAACACTTGAGAAGAAAGTGTATTCTGTTGTTATTGGATGGAATGTCCTATAAATATCAATTAAGTCCATCTTGTTTAATGTATCATTTAAAGCTTCTGTTTCCTTATTTATTTTCATTTTGGATGATCTGTTCATTGGTGAAAGTGAGGTGTTAAAGTACCCTAATATGAATATGTTACTGTCGATTTCCCCTTTTATGGCTGTTAGTATTTGCCTTATGTATTGATGTGCTCCTATGTTGGGTGCATAAATATTTACAATTGTTATATCTTCTTCTTGGATCAATCCCTTTATCATTATGTAGTTTCCTTCTTTGTCTCTTCTAATAGTCTTTATTTTAAAGTCTATTTTGTCTGATATGAGAATTGCTACTCCAGCTTTATTTTGTTTTCCATTTGCATGGAATATCTTTTTCCATCCCCTTACTTTCAGTCTGTATGTGTCTCTAGGTCTGAAGTGGGTCTCTTGTAGACAGCCTATATATGGGTCTTGTTTTTTATTCGTTCAGCCAATCTGTGTCATTTGGTGGGAGCATTTAGTCCATTTACATGTAAGGTAATTATCAATATGTATGTTCCCATTCCCATTTTCCTAATTGGTTTGTGTTCGTTATTGTAGGTCTTTTCCTTCTCTTGGGTTTCTTGCCTAGAGAAGTTCCTTTAGCATTTGTTTAAAAGCTGGTTTGGTGGTGCTGAACTCTCAGCTATTGCTTGTCTGTAAGGTTTTTAATTTCTACATCAAATCTGAATGAGATCCTTGCTAGGTAGAGTAATCTTTGTTGCAGGTGTTTCTCCTTCATCACATTAAATATGTCCTGCCAGTGTCTTCTGGCTTGCGGAGTTTCTGCTGAAAGGTCAGCTGTTAACATTATGGTGATTCCCTTGTGTGTTATTTGTTGTTTTTCCATTGCTGCTTTTAATATGTTTGCTTTGTATTTAACTTTTGATAGTTTGATTAATATGTGTCTTCACCTGTTTCTCCTTAGATTTATCCTGATTGGGACTCTCTGCTTCCTGGACTTGATTAACTATTTCCTTTCGCATATTAGGGAAGTTTTCAACTATAATCTCTTCAAATATTTTCTCAGTCCCTTTCTTTTTCTCTTCTTCTTCTGGAACCCCTATAATTCGAATATTGGTGCATTTAATGTTGTCCCAGAGGTCTCAGAGACTGTCCTCACTTATTTTTATTCTCTTTTTCTTTATTCTGTCCTGCAGTAGTTATTTCCACTATTTTATCTTCCATATCACTTATCCATTCTTCTGCCTCACTTATTCTGCTATTGATCCCATCTAGAGTATTTTTCATTTCATTTATTGTGTTGTTCATCATTGTTTGTTTCATCTTTAGTTCTTCTGGGTCCTTGTTAAATGTTTCTTGCATTTTGTCTATTGCATTTCCAAGATTTTGGATCATCTTTACTATCATTATTCTGAATTATTTTTCAGGTAGACTGCTTATTTCCTCTTCATTTGTTAGGTCTGGTGGGTTTTTATCTTCCTCCTTCATCTGCTGTGTGTTTTTCTGTCTTCTCATTTTGCTTATCTTACTGTGTTTGAGGTCTCCTTTTTGCAGGCTGCAGGTTTGTAGTTCCCGCTGTTTTTGGTGTCTTTCTCCAGTGGCTAAGGTTGGTTCAGTGGGTTGTGTAGGCTTCCTGGTGGAGGGGACTAGTGCCTGTGTTCTGGTGGATGAAGCTGGATCTTGTCTCTCTGGTGGGCTGGCCCATATCTGGTGGGTTTTTTGGGGTGTCTGTTGACTTATTATGATTTTTGGCAACCTCTCTGCTAATGGGTGAGGTTGTGTTCCTGGTTTGCTAGTTGTTTGGCATAGGGGGGCCACCACTGTAGATTGCTGGTCGTTGAGGGAAGCTTGGTGCTGGTGTTGAGGTGGAGATCTCTGGGAGATTTTTGCTGTTTGATATTATATGCAGCTGGGCGGTCTCTTGTGGACCAGTGTCCTGAAGTTGGCTCTCCCACCTCAGAGACACAGCGCTGACTCCTGGCTGCAGCACCAAGAGCCTTTCATCCACACGGCTCAGAATAAAAGTGAGAAAAAATAGAAAGAAAGAATTAATAGAAGTAGAAAGAAAGAAAGAAAGAAGGAAAGAAAGAAAGAAAGAAAAAGAAAGAAGGAGAAAGAAAGAAGGAAAGAAAGAAAGGAGAGACGGAGGGAGGAAGGAAGGATGGAAGGACGGAAGGGAAAAAAAGAAAGAACATAAAGTTAAATAAAATAAAGTAATATAAAATATAATAAAGTTATTAAAATAAAAATAATTATTAAGAAAAAAGAGAAAAAAATTTAAAAAAAAATCAGACAGCAAGAACCCTAGGACAAATGGTGGAAGCAAAGCTATACAGAAAATATCTCACACAGGAGCTTACACATACACACTCACAAAAAGAGGAAAAGCGGAAAAAATCATAAATCTTGCTCTCAAAGTCCACCTCCTCAATTTGGGATGATTTGTTGTCTATTTATGTATTCCACAAATGCAGGGTACATCAAGTTGATTGTGGAGCTTTAATCCACTGCTTCTGTGGCTGCTGGGAGAGATTTCTCTTCTTTGTTCGTACAGCTCTCAGGGGCTCAGCTTTGGATTTGGCCCCGCCTCTGCGTGTAGGTCACCAGAGGGCGTCTGTTTTTCACTCAGACAGGACGGGGTTAAAGGAGCAGCTGCTTCGGAGAATCTGGCTCACTGAGGCCTGGGGGGGAAGGAAAGACATAGAGTGCGGGGTGAGCCTGCAGCGGCAGAGGCCGGTGTGATGTTGCACCAGCCTGAGGCACACTCTTCGTTCTCCCAGGGAAGTTGCCCCTGGATCCCAGGACGCTGGCAGTGGTGGGCTGCACAGGATCCCCGGAAGGGGGATGTGTATAGTGACCTGTGCTCACACACTGGCTTCTTGGTGGCGGCAGCAACAGTGTTATCATCTCATGCCCCTGTCTGTGGTCCGAGCTTTTATCTGCAGCTCCCACCTGTCTCTGTAGCTCCTTTAAGCAGCACTCTTAATCCCCTCTCCTTGCACACCAGGAAGAAAAGAGGGAACAAAATGTCTCTTGCCTCTTCAGTAGGTCCAGACTTTTCCCCGGACTCCCTCCTGGCTAGCCATGGTGCACTCACCCCCTGCAGGCTGTGTTCATGCTGCCAACCCCAGTCCTCTCCCTGTGCTCCTACCGAAGCCCGAACCTCAGCTCCCAGCCCCGCCTGCCCTGGCGGGTGAGCAGACAAGCCTCTCGGGCTGGTGAGTGCTGGTCAGCATCGATCCTCTGTGCGGTAATCTCCCCGCTTTGCCCTCTGCACCCCTGTTGCTGTCCTCTCCTCCGCAGCTCCGAAGTTTCCCCCTCTGCCACCCACAGTCTCTGCCCACGAAGGGGCTTCCTAGTGTGTGGAAACATTTCCTCCTTCACAGCTCCCTCCCACTCGTTCAGGTCCCATCCTTATCCTTTTGTCTCTGTTTATTCTTTTTTCTTTTGCCGTACCCAGGTACGTGGGGAGTGTCTTGCCTTTTGGGATGTCTGAGGTCTTCTGCCAGCATTCAGTAGGTGTTCTGTAGGAGTTGTTCCATGTGTAGATGTATTTCTGGTGTATCTGTGGGGAGGAAGGTGATCTCCATGTCTTACTCTTCGGCTATCTCCCCCTCGTCTCCTAAATTTCCGTTTCAGACTTTTAATAATTGAAAGAGGGTGTGCGCAGCTCAGAAATCGATCTACCGTGGCTGTGCAGCAGTGTGAGCGTCCTCAACATGGTAATCTGCCGGTGTCGGAGCGTCTCCTGCAGAGGCGGGGTTGGTTCTGTCTCACCGTGAGGACAGGGACATTGGCAGCAGAAATTCCTGGAAGTATTCCTTGGCCTGAGCCCTCCCAGAGTCCACCATTAGCCCCGCACCAGTAATGGATTCTTAATCTGTCCTTTCACTGAATTTAATTGTGGAAAGTGTTTCTTTATATAGAATTACATGAATTGGATCTTTTTTCAAATAATATTAATGATAATGCATTGAGTGTTTTCTCTGATGAGTGAAGAAAATCATCAAGTATCATGCTATCTGCACTACAGTTTGACTTTCTAAGAAATTCTGATGCTTTTTCTCCACATTAAAAAAAATAACAGCAATGTAATTCTGGCTCTAAATAATAGAATCAGGCTTTTTGAGGCCAGATTTGATTTTTAAATTGAAATCAATTTTATTCTAACTAATATGTTTCAACAAATCACTTGAAAACAGAAAATGATATCTATTGGCTTTCTCACATTTTGGAGAAAATAAGAACCATATCTAATCTAGATGCTATTTGGAAAACTGCTCAAAGTATCAAGAAAACAAGCAAACAAAAAAAACCCACAAAAGTTTAATGTTATGATCACTTTCTATGTACTATTACTAATAGTACACCCCCTAATGGTAAAAGCTGGAACAAAATTATCTACTTTATGCCAAATTAGATTAAAACTCTTTGTATTCAATCAATATGATTTGAAAGACTGGAGAAAATGGAAGGAAAGCATGGTCGTTTATTGCCACATTTCTTTTTTTTTCCAAAATGTTATGCATAAAAACAAAACCAGTAGAATTTATAATAGTTAAAACCTAGTGATATTTTAGTGAATGAATTTTAAACTATGAGTGTCTAATTCCAAAACCCATGCTTTCTTCCATCTACCACCATTCCCTTTCCACATCCCCCAATATGGACTCTCTATTTTTAATTTGTAGGAGGGCAACATAAATCAATTTGATTCATTAGAATGTATCTCTCATTCTTAAGAGGTAAAAGAATTTTAGATACATTGTAAACCATGTTGTACAAGAAAAAGCAAAATATACAACTCAGACATGTATTTAAGTCTCACAGGTGCTATTTATAAGTTCTTAATCAATTTTCAAGACTGATTTCCTCATCTCCATAATGGGTACAATAATTTCTCCACCAGAGGATTCTTGTGAAAATTAAACAGTGCAAGGCATCTATAAAGAACTTAGCCCAGAATAGGTAAGTATATGGTAAGCATTACCTCCCTTATTGCTTCCCTTATAGTTATTTTTTTGCTTCTCTTTTTACCCAAACACAGCTTTCTTGCATAAGTTCTTTACTTACTTATAGTATTTTCTTGACTTTTATTTGAAATTTGAATTACCTATGCATATTTTAGCATTATTTCTTGTCTAGCTTTATGGTCACATGGATACCTGTGACCCAGTATTTTTACCCTGCTTCTCTTGGGACTAACCAGTGTGAGGCTAAACCTGAATGCAAATTCTTGAATGCAAGGCCATGATATAACCTTGATATTAATTTTATTCCTTAAATCTACACTTTACCAAGGTTATTCATCATATTAAAAACAGAAACAAAAATCAAACCCATGGATATTTGACAGGATATGTCTGATTTCCAAATTCTTTATTAAAACAAAGTGGACAGTGATGACAATGAAGGGAGATAATAATTGTATACCTTTTTCAGGTTTGGGGGAATACCATTAAGGGATTTTTTGTTTGTTTGTTTCTATAGGCTACAAAATAGATGGAAGGTGGACAATATAAAAAAAAATCTTGAAGTCTACATTTCACTGTTTGTGTTATGATAAAATAATCATGTTGAACTCAATCTACCATTTCCATTCTAGTGTTTAATGAAAAATACAAATCCTCTGGCCTTTAGCGTTTTAATCATACCCATATTCCTTGAGTTCAATTATCTATTTTTCTCTGAAAGTGGATAACAATAATGGAATACCATTAAAAAAAAAAAAAACTGGAAAAATAGAACATTGTGAACTTTAAATGTTTTTAAGTTCAAGATTGAGTCAGGAAACAATAGATGCCTGATGAATTGCATTTCTAATGTTTCTTTTAAATTACTCATATTATTAAGTTATGTCTGCTTAGTACTTTGGAAAAGAGAGATTCTTGTCCTACAAAAATCTTAAGTTTTCGAAAACAAAATTGCATTCATCTACGTAATCATCCCTCTAGGTCTTTAGCAATTACTTTTATCTGAGGTACACATTATGTTTCTGTAAAACAAACATTCATTTTTTTAAATTCAAAACTTCCTTGATTGCAAATGCTAGAGTTTGTTTATGATGGTTCAGTACTTGGAGCTGACATATCACTATCAATATGATTGTCCTTCTGAGTAATACTTTCCTAATTCCTAAATAGCTAGAACTTTTTAAAAATTTTAGAGTAATAAAACAATATGTGCTAAAAAAAAAAAAAAACAATATGTGCTGAGACTACTGGTTACAAAGCAGCTTTTGAATTCCACATGTGACACATTTATGTACTTGTTGTTATTAGTCTTTTAAATTCTACTAGATGAGACATAGTAGCCTTTAGGTAAAAAAACATTTGAATAAGCTAGCTTGTCAAATAGAAGAAAAGTATATATTATTACTTGTATGGCAAAAGGAATAAAATGATTAAAATAGTGAAATGATGTAATTTTGAAATAATCCTTGATAAAATAATTTGTGCTAGTTGGAGATATTACATTTGATAAATATTGTGACAAAATAAGAAATAATAAATATGAAAATTTACAATGCAGAAATATTCTGGGATATGTAAGTTAGACAGTCGCTGATACAGATGATCATTTGTTGTGGTGTATTTTTATTTGGAAAAGGTGGATAGTTTTCCTTGTAGAACAATTGAAAAAGCAACTCTACTGATTCTGTTTAAACCATTGAACTGCTAGTTGAAGCAAACATTTGAGCATTTCTTCATGTGCTTTTTGACCATTTGTATGTCTTCTTTGGAGAAATGTCTACTTAGATCTTCTTCCAATTTTTTGATTTTTTTTTTATTTTTTGATATTAAGCTGCATGAACTGTTTGTATATCTTGGAGATTAATCCCTTGTTGTTTGCATCGTTTGCCACAGCTAACATCATATTCAAAAACGAAAAGCTGAAAGTCTTTCCTCTAAGATCAGGAATAACACAAGGATATCTACTTTTATTCAACATAGTTTTGGAAGTCTTAGCCATGGAAATCAGAGAAGAAAAAGAAATAATGGGAATCCAAGCTGGAAAAGAGGATGTAAAACTGTCACTGTTTTCAGATGACATGATACTATACATAGAAAATCCTAAATGTGCTACCAGAAGAGTACTAGGTCTTATCAATTAATTCTATAATGTTGCAGGATACAAAATTAATACACAGAAGTCTGTGGCATTTCTATACACTAACAATGAATGATCAGAAAGATACATTAAGAAAACAATAATTTACCATCACATCAAAAAGAATAAAATACCTAAGAATAAACCTACCTGAGGAAGCAAAAGACCTGTACCCCAAAACCTTAAAATGCTGGTGAAAGAAATTGAAGATGACACAAACAGATGGAGCAATATACCATGTTCTGGGATTGGAAGAATCAATATTGTCAAAATGACTATACTACCCAAGGCAATATACAGATTCAATGCAACCCCTATAAAATTAACAATGGCATTTTTAACAGTATGGAAGTGGCACAAAAACAGACATATAGATCAATGGAACAGGATAGAAAGTCCAGAAGTAAACCCAAGCACCTTTGGTTAATTAATCTATGACCAAGGAAGCAAGAATATACAATGGAGAAAAGACAGTCTCTTCAATAAGTGGTGCTGGGGAAACTGGACAGCTACATTTTAGGACATTCTCTAACACTGTACACAAAAATAAACTCAAAATGGATTAAAAATCTAAATATAACACCGGATACTATAAACGTCTTAGAGGAAAACATAGGCAGAACAGTCTGGGTTAATCACAGCAGTATCTTTTTGGATCCAAGTTCTAGAGTAATAGAAATAAAAACAAAAATAAACAAATGGGACCTGATTAAACTTAAAAGATTTTGCACAATGAAGGAAACCATAAACAACAAAAAAGTACAGCCCACAGAGTGGGAGAAAGCATTTGCAAATAATACAACCTTCATTTAAAGTTTCTGTTTCATTCCTGTCATCAAAACTGTGGTGTGCTTCTAATTTGTCCACTGCCAAAGTTGCTGTATCACAGTAAAGGTTTTCATTCCACCCTTAAGCTGCCACAAGAGGCAGGGACTTAGCATTGGATCAACCAATTTTACCTTTTAAATCTCAAAAAAATATGTAGCAACATCAACAACTTAACATTTTTTTTTTGTTTTATGCAGATTTTGTGAAATCTCTCTAGAGCTATTATTGCTTTACCAAATACTTAAAATAAATAAATGTATTAGTATATTTCTTTTCATCACCTATCCAGATAAATTGGTAACCAGAAACAGAACTATAACAAATAACATATCTTATTATGTGAGAGTCTTTACCCTTTCATTGGGATCATAAATCACAATTTTCTTCAGAGGAAGTTATTAACTGGCAGCAGAGTGAAGTCTCACTATCAGTTACAGACCATAAAGTAATATTTTTAACCTACCTTGATGTACTCTAATATAAATATATCAATTTACTCATTTATTAATTATTCATTTGATTGTTATTTATTGAAATTTACATTCAACAAGTTTTTGTTTTCTGAACACAATGGCAATATAAACATTACTTTGTATGCAACAAAAACAGTTCTAAAAACCTTAAGTAAAAATATACCTAAAAAGGCAAATAATGCCTTGTATAATTAGTTGCAATAGAGGCACTCAGATCTCTTTGATGTGTCTTTTATCCATACCATTTTTTGTATTTTCGCTCAATTTCCTTAAACCCATTTTCTCTACATGAGAAGTTATTCAGCTAACAGTTGCAGGAGATTTACATGTTTAAGTATCACTATAAGTAGAAGTTAAATTTGCAAATTGCAGAATGGACTCCGACTAGTTTAGCAGTAAATATAAATATCAAGAACAGTTCAGTTAATCTCCATAAGAGCCCTTCAGTTGAGCTTTGAAGCAACCAGATAGTGGCCAACCAAGGCGCCATTTCCTCCACTGCTGGTCATAGATACCAAAGCTTGCAAAGCTGATGTAAAGAATGAAGATCAGTATTTCTGCCCAACCTACCACTGATCGGCTACACTAAGGGCTAGAAAATAGCTTCTCTGTGACAGAAGCATCCTCAAAGTGTTTGTTTCTGATTTACATCTCCTACGGGTGAGTCTGGATGACAAACCCCTAAACATATTTCTGTGACCTAATGCAAGGAAGGCTGGGGAAGTGAATTCCTAACTACAGCTTTTGGGAAAATATGTTTATTAGGCAAGAAATTATCCTAACACAAGATTCTAAACAAAGCATAAACCACATATTTATGGCCCTTCAAATGGTGAATGCTGATTATATCACCTATGCAATCAATCTATCTCTGTGGCAAGAGAGTATTTGTGATTGACAGTCCTCAACACAACATGGTTTGTTCTAGTAGAAATTCTCCAAATGGCAAGATGCTATTGTTACATAAATATCAGATATATTGATGTGAATATTTGCCAACTGAAGAAAAAAATGTGTATACACACACACACACATATACATATATGATATACAAGTTTATTATTTTGTTCTTATTATCTGTGTATAGATAATTATTAATTATGTATTTTTTTCTGGTGTAAGATGACCTATATTTAGGACAAGTAGGTTAAGAAAAAGGAAGACAGAGAGCTCTAAATTCCCTGTCATTATTAAATATTATGTAAAACAGAGTTATTGGCTTTTGGAGTTTACAGCAATGGAAAACTTACAATCACCACATTCAGGGAGCTTTCACTTAACTTTTTTTTTTTTTTTTTTTGGCTGCACTTCACAGCATGCAGAATTTCCCTGACCACGGGTCGAACCCACACCCCCTATGGTGGAAAAGCAGAGGCTAACCACTGGACAACCAGGGAAGTCCTACTTAACTCTTCTTGATAATATTTGCTGTCAAGAGAAAACATAGCTATTTTGGCAGTGTAAGTAATATCTGTCAATGACAATATTACAGAATTTCTTTATAAAAATTATACCAAAGTATGACAAATTTTCTCCTTTTTCTGTACTGATAATTATTGCATATTCAAAATATCCTTTGTTGACATAAATTCTGCAAAATAAGAGCCACCTTGACCACTGAGATTCCACTGTTTTAAATGACTTTAAGCAATTCTAATGAAGGTAGGATCCTGCTTTAAGTAAGGCTTAGAAGACTCACTAAGCTTTGCAAAGATGTTGATTGAAGGACTAATGAACTCCTTATCATCAAAGTTTCTCAATTAGAGTCTTTCTGAACACTTCATGAGGATGTTGTAGACATAAAGCAGATATCAGCTGGTGAGATTCAGCTCGTTTCTGAATCTTAGACTGACAAAATTTAACTACCTCATAGAGATGATATGAAAGCTCTTTGAAAAATGGCATAAGTTACAAATTTAGATGCATTTAGTTATTGTTATTGTGATGCACAGCTGTAGACTAATAGTTTTATTGTGGCCTTAGAGACTTCTGTGCAAGTTCCAAGATATATATTTGTTTTTCATCAGTAGTTATTGTCGTTTACTACACTATATAGAAATAGTAACATCTTGACAATAGTAAAGCCAGCAGCATAAATTTGGCTTTTGTCTTCTGAACCTAAAACCTTTAATTACAAAGAAATTCTGAAACTTCAACCATGAATTGAAGTTCAACTGTGAATACTTCAACTATGCACAGTTTTAACATTAAAATTTTACTTTTCAGATCTACTGACATTACAAAATTAAGCTACTATCCCTTAAAGAAGTATTTTTAGTAGTTCATGGGTACTTCCTTTATTACTTGGATAAACAAGTATTAAAGAACTAAAGTTTAATAATTACATAAAATCCTGTTGGACTGAACACTAAAAATCTCTGATTGAAAGCTCAATGTGATTAGAATAGATTTTTTTTTTAATTCTCCACTAATTTTTAGAGATTTAAAATAATAATAACAGGGTCTTCCCTGGTGGTCCAGTGGTTAAGAATTGGTTTTGCAATGCAGGGGATGCCTGTTCGATCCCTTGTCAGGGAACTAAGATTCCACATGCCACGGTGCAACTAGGACCGTGCACCACAAATACTGAGCCCATGTGCCACAACTAGAGAAGCTGCATGCCACAAATACAGATCCCATGCACAGTAACTACTGAGCTTGCATGGTCTGGAGCCTGTGAACCACAACTAGAGAGAAGCCTGCACACCACAGCAAAGAGTCTGTGTGCCAAAACTAAGACCTGACACAGCCAAATAATGAATAAATAGAAATTAAGAAAATGAAAACTAAAATTATAAAAAATAAAGATAATAATAACAACAATCAAAAAATTTTCCATATGTACCATCATTTTAACCATTGTAAGAGATCTTTGTTTTCAGGTAGATGCAGGCTTTTAACTGGTATTGTAATACTTCTGAAAAAATATCTTCAACACTTTTTTACTGCAGGCTTGCTGGTAATGAATTCTCTCAATTTGTGTTTTTCTGGGACTGCAGCAAAGCTATTCATTTTACATGGATTTTTAGCTGCTTGAATATAATACATCTTCATGTGCTTTGGGGGGATATTTATTCTACCTGGTGTCTCTGAGCTTCTTGAATTGTATTTTGAGGATTTTCATCACTATTGGAAAATCAGAACTGTTATTTCTTCCCATATGTCTTCTGTCTTGTTTTTAAATTTCCTTTTCTTTCTTTTGTTTTGTTTCTTTTTTGTTTTCTGTTTTTAGGCAGTTTTTTTTTACATCTTTATTGGAGTATAATTGCTTTACAATGGTGTGTTAGTTTCTGCTTTATAACAGAGTGAATCAACTATACATATACATATATCCCCATATCTCCTCCCTCTTGCATCTCCCTCCCTCCCACCCTCCATATCCCACCCCTCTAGGTGGTCACAAAACACTAAGCTGATCTTCCTGTGCTATGCGGCTGCTTCCCATTAGCTATCTATTTTACGTTTGGTAGTGTACATATTTCAAAGCCACTCTCTCACTTCATCCCAGTTTACCCTTCTCCCTCCCCGTGTCCTTAGGTCCATTCTCTACATCTGCATCTTTATTCCTGTCCTGCCCCTAGGTTTCTCAGAACCATATATATATATATATTTAGATTCCATATATATGTGTTAGGATACAGTATTTGTTTTTCTCTTTCTGACTTACTTCACTCTGTATGACACACTCTATGTCCATCTACTTCACTACAAACAATTCAATTTCGTTTCTTCTATGCCTCAGTAATATTTCATTCTATATATGTGCCAGATCTTCTTTATCCATTCATCTCTCGATGGACACTTAGGTTGCTTCCATGTCATGGCTATTGTAAATACAGCTGCAATGAGCATTGAGGTACATGACTACTTTTGAATTGTGGTCTTCTCAGGGTATATGTCCAGTAGTGGGATTGTTGGATCATATAATAGTTCTGTTTTTAGTTTTTTAAGGAACCTCCATACTGTTCTCCATAGTGGTTGTATCAATTTAAATTCCCACCAAGAGTTCAAGAGGGTTCCCTTTTCTCCACACCCTCTGCAGCATTTATTATTTGTAGATTTTTTGATGATGGCCATTCTGACTGGTGTGAGATGATATCTCATTGTAGTTTTTATTAGCATTCCTCTAATGATTAATGATGTTGAGCATTCTTTCATGTATTTGTGGGCAATCTGTATATCTTCTTTGGAGAAATGTCAATTAAGGTCTTCTGCCCATTTTTGGATTGTGTTTTTGTTTTTATGATATTGCATTGCATGAGCTGCTTGTAAATTTTGGAGATTAATCCTTTGTCAGTTACTTCATTTGCAAATATTTCCCCCCATTCTGAGTGTTGTCTTTTGGTTTTGTTTATGGTTTCCTTTGCTGTGCAAAAGCTTTTAAGTTTCATTAGGTCCCATTTGTTTATTTTTATTTCCATTTCTGTAGGAGGTGGGTCAAAAAGGCTCTTGCTGTGATTTAAGTCATAGAGTGTTCTGCCCATGTTTTCCTCTAAGAGTTTCATAATATCTGGCTTTGCATTTAGGTCTTTAATACATTTTGAGGTTTCTTTGTGTATGGTGTTAGGGAGTGTTCTAATTTCATTCTTTTACATGTAGCTGTCCACTTTTTCCAGTGCCACTTATTGAAGAGGCTGTCTTTTATATTCTTTTTATATTCTTGCCCATTTTATATTCTTGCCTCCTTTATCAAAGATAAGGTGACCATAAGTGTGTGGGTTTATCTCTGGGCTTTCTAGCCTGTTCCATTGATATATATTTCTGTTTTTGTGCCAGTAGCATACTGTCTTGATTGCTGTAGCTTTGTAGTATAGTCTGAAGGCCAGGAGCCTGAATCCTCCAGCTTATTTTTTCTTTCTCAATATTGCTTTGGCTATTGTGGGTCTTTTGTGCTTCCATTAAAATTGTGAAATATTTTGTACTAGTTCTGTGAAAAATGACAGTGGTAGTTTGATAGGGATTGCATTGACTCTGTAGATTGCTTTCGTTAGTAAAGTCATTTTCACAATGTTGATTCTTCCAATCCAAGAACATGGCATATCTCTCCATATGTTTGTATCAGCTTTAATTTGTTCATCAGTGTCTTATAGTTTTCTGCATACAGGTCTTTTGTCTCATTAGGGAGGTTTATTCCTAGGTATTTTAAAATTTTGGCTGCAATGGTAAATGGGACTGTTTCCATAATTTCACTTTCAGAAATTTCATCAGTAGTGTATAGGAATGCCAGAGATTTCTGTGCATTAATTTTGTATCCTGCTACTTTACCACATTCATTGTTTAGCTCTAGTAGTTTTCTGGTAGCATCTTAGGATTCTCTATGTATAGTATGATGTCATCTGCAAACAGTGACAACTTTACTTCTTCTTTTCTGATTTAGATTCCTTTTACTTCGTTTTCTTCTCTGATTGCTGTCACTAAAACTTCCAAAACAATGTTCAATAATAGTGGTGAGAGTGCACAATCTTGTCTTGTTCCTGATCTTAGTTGAAATGGTTTCAGTTCCTCACCATTGAGGATGTTGGCTGTGTTTGTCACATATGGCCTTTATTATATTGAGGTAAATTCCCTCTATGTCTGGAGAGGTTTTAGTATAAATGAGTGTTGAATTTTGTCAAAAGCTTTTTCTGCATCTATTGAGATGATCATGTTTTTTATTCTTCAATTCTTCAATTAATATGGTGCATCACATTGATTGCTTTGCATATATTGAAGAATCCTTGCATTCCTGGGATAAACCTCACTTGACCATGGTGTCTGATCCTTTTAATGTGCTGTTGGATTCTGTTTCCTAGTATTTTGTTGAGGATGTTTGCATCTATGTTCATCAGTGATATTGTCCTGTAGTTTTCTTTCTTTGTGACATCTTTGTCTGGTTTTGGTATCAGGGTGATGGTGACCTCATAGAATGAGTTTGGGAGTGTTCCTCCCTCTCCTATATTTCGAAGAGTTTGAGAAAATGTTAGCAGAAGGAAAGAAATCATAAATATCAGATCAGAAATAAATGAAAAATAAATGAAGAGAACAATAGCAAAGATCAATAAAGGTAAAAGATGGTTCTTTGAGAAGATAAACAACATTTATAAACCATTAACCAGACTCATCAAGAAAAAAAAGGGAGAACACTCAAATGAGTAGAATTAGAAATGAAAAAGAAGAAGTAATAACTGAAACTGCAGAAATACAAAGGATCATGGGAGATTACCTCAAGCAACTCTATGCCAATAAAATGGACCACCTGGAAGAAACGGACAATTTCCTAGAAAAGCACAATGTTCAAAGACTGAAGCAGGAAGAAATAAAAAATATAAACAGACCAATCACAAGAACTTAAATTGAAAGTGTGATTAAAAATCTTCCAACAAACAAAAACCCAGGACCAGATGGTTCCACAATTGAATTCTATCAAAAATTTAGAGAAGAGCTAACATCTTTTTTTTTTAATTAATAGATCTTTATTGGAGTATAATTGCTTCACAATAATGTGTTTTCTGTTGCACAACAAAGCGAATCAGCCATATGCGTACACATGCCCCGTATCCTCTCCATCAGCCAACTATTTTACATTCAGTAGTGTATATATGTCAATGCTACTCTCACTTCCCCCAGCTGATGACCTTATGGGGATTCCCTCATATGTTATTTTTTGTTTTTCCCTTGCTGCTTTTAATATGTTTTCTTTGAATTTAACTTCTGTTAGTTTGATTAATATATATCTTGGTGTGTTTTTCCTAGGGTTTATTCTGTATAAGAGTCTCTGTGCTTCCTGGACTTGGATGATTATTTCCTTTCCCATATTAGGGCAGTTTTTAAGTATAATCTCTTCAAATATTTTTCAGATCCTTTCCTTTTCTCTTCTTCTTCTGGGACCCCTACAGTTCGAATGGTGGTGTTTTTAGTGTTGTCTCAGAGGCCTCTGTGATTGCCTTCAATACTTTTCATACTTTATTCTGCTCTTTGGCAGTTATTTCCACCATTTTGTCTTCCAGCTTAATTATTCGTTCTGCCTCAGTTATTCCATTACTGATTCCTTCTAGTCTATTTTTCATTTCAGTTATTGTGTTGTTCATCTCTGTTCTTTAGTTCTTCTAGATCTTTGTTAAATATTTCTTGTATTTTCTCAATCCATGCCTCCATCATATTCCTGAGATTCCAGATCATCTTTACTATCATTACTCTGCATTCTTTTTCAGGTAGATTGCCTATTTCCTCTTCATTTTTTTGGTCTTTTTTTAATGGGTGAGTTTATGTTCCCATCTTACTGGTTGTTTGCCCTGAGGCTTCCAACACTGGAGTTTTTAGGCTATTGTGTAGAGCTGGGTCTTGGAGCTGAGATGAGTAACTGTGTGAGACCTCACTCTGATGAATATTCCCTGGACTCTGAGGTTCTCTGTTAGTCCAGTGGTTCATATTTGGAGCTCCCACTGCAGGAACTTCGGCCTGAGCCCAGGCTCATGAACCAACATCCTGCAAGCCATGCGGGGTGGCCAAAAAAAAAAAAAAGTACAATAACAATGTAAAAAATAAAATTAGACTAGGAAACTAACAGATATGTTAGAAAGAATATAAAAATAAAAATATAGATGAATCAACAGCCAGAAAGTACATCAGTACCACAATAATTAAAAAGAGGAGGAAGGAAAAGAAAAGAAAAAATAAATGTGGAAAAGGCCTTGGCTGTGGAGGCCAGGGCCTAAGCAAGGGTGAGGTTTGGGAAGTCATGGTTACAGAGTGAATGCTCAGGACCCACAGGGCTGGAAAAGTCGCTGGGGGATGTGGGGGTTGGGGCTTAGGCTCAAGGAAGAGAAGGGGCCCAGTCGTGCCCCCACCACTGGTCTCAGAGAGCAGGGAACTTCACCTGGGAACACAGCAGGCTTCCTGAGCTCAAGTGGGTGGGGCAAACACCCTCTACTCCTCTCACGCTCCTCCTGGGTGGCCCCTCCTGCCTGTCTATCCTGATCTCCACGGCCTGCCTCCTATGCCCCGAGGACCCACATGGCCTGAATGGGGCTTTGGAGGGGAATACCTACTTGGGAGCTCAGCAGGCTGCCCGGCCCAAGTGGGTGAGACAATCACACTCTGCTCCTCTACCACTCTTCCCAGAGAGTCACTCCCACCTACCTCTCCTGAGCTCCCTTGCCTCAGGGGCGCTGATCCTGTCTGACCTCCACTCTCCTCCCCCACCAGTCCGCCTATGTCCTACCAGTTCACTTTGGGGTTCCTCCCATCTCCTTGGGCATCAGAGTCCCACAGCAGCTGTCGGCAGGTGCCCTAATTGTGGGAAGACACTAACTTCATGGTTTCCCACACTGCCATTGTGACTCCACCTCATTTTTGTTTCTGTTTTTTTTAAATTTCTTATTTTTATTTGATCTTTTCTTCTTCCCTGTTTATGTTCTCCTCTTGGGATTCCAGTTTCATATATGATAGACCATTTGACATTGTTATATCATTACCTGTTGGAATCTGTTCTCTCTCTCTCTCTTTTTGTTTTTTATCTCTCATTCCTTTTTTTGTTCCAATTTGAGTAATTTTTATTGTTCTATCATTAAGTTCACTTAGTTTGTCCACACTGTGTCAAGTCTACTGAGGAACTACTTCAAAGACGTCTTTATCTCTGTTTCCAAGTTTTGTTTTTTTTGATTTTAAGACATGTCCTCTGGACCCTTTCATATAGTTTCTTTCTTTTTTTTTTTTTATTTCTCTGGATTTAATTTCTCTGTTACTTTCTGAAACATGCAGGTGTTTCTTTCTTTTTCTTTTTTTCACACACATACACACACACACACTGTATTTTATTTTTACAAGAGATAAATACACTGACACCAAGCATAGTAAATGGATGATCACAACAAAGAAACAATGATTGCAATTACCAAACACAAAACACACTCATACTATGTCATAATATTGACATTCAGTCCAGTGATCCTCCACTGTAACAGCTCCTTTACTTTGCAGTGAAAATTGATTTGTATATTTTTTGCCTCTGAGTCCTTGTAGGATTTTTTTTTTTCAAACAGAAAGTCACAAACATTATAAACATCCTCATCAGTTGATTCAGCCCTGTGTAATTATTTTTTTTTATCTTGGTCTTTCGTTAGCACTTTTATGAATTCATCAGTTTTCCATTAAAGCTCTGAAAATGCTTATTCATTCAGTTCAGCAGTATAGTCAGTTACCAGAAACCTGTACTTGTCAGTCTTTTCCATGAATTCCTTGAAGATGAAACTCTTTTATAGGAACATTTTTGAAAGCATCAGAGTACATGCAGAACTGTCTGTAAATGACAAAAGACTTAAAAAAGACCATGGTTAATGATTTGATGAAAGTTCATAATAATGCAATTGACAAGGAAATTTAGTTATTTCTGAGATATACATTTTAAAGTAATAACTAGAATTATGACTTAAAACATTATACCAGAACATATAAGATTTTTAGGAATTTCATGTAATGTCTGAAACATTTATATTAACATACAAATAACCCAAAGAAAATTTAGTATTAGTTGTTTTTGTTTTGTTTGTTTGTATTTTATACTGAAGGTTCTTATTAGTCATCAGTTTTATACACATCAGTGTATACATGTCAATCCCAATTGCCCAATTCAGCACAACACCTTCCCCACTTCATCGCATATAGTTTCTTCCTTCTGAAGTTCCCCACCTGTTTTGTTAGGTGTAAACTTTTCCCACTAGATTCTATACACATGTGTTAGCCCACTTTCGGCCTTTAGAAAATTGTCAAACACATTAACTGGCTTTTTCTTACCTGTTTGTAGGGAGACTTCCATTTTCTTCCCAGCCAAGGATGAGCCAGTGTTCATGCCCTCTCTTGCCTTGGATTTGTTACCGAAAATTTGGCCTCTCTGTACATTAGTGCCAAATCAAATCCTGGAGACAGAGTTTTGGGTGAAGTAGAAAAGGATAGCTTTATTGCTTTGCCAGGCAAAGGGGAACACACCAGGCTTCTGCCTCAAAAACTATGTGTCCTAACCCCAGAGGATTTGATGAATGGTTTTATAACAGTCATTCAAACGTGGGGTCTCTGACAAGATTAGGGTGTGAGCAGGGCTTGCACTCCCTTAATCTCAGGTGTTTGTCTCCTAATCTTGATGAGCTTCTCTAGTCCCATAATCTTACCTCTGGTGGTTTCTTGGCTGCTCCTCCCTTGATTAGCAGCTGTTCATATCACCCTTTGAACTCAGGGAATGTCATGGAGGCTGGAGTCTTGCCCAAAAGAAATGGGAGACAGAAGGGTTTCTGTTCACAGGAGCCCCACATGTTTCAGATTTCCTTAGATTTCAAGGTAGTTTGTTGTCTCCTGAACACCCTAGTGAACTCAAGAAAAATCATGAGTTTTTAAATTATCAAACTTATTCTTAGGTTGTTAGAAAAATCTCTTTACAGCTTTCTATTTCCTGGAGTGAAGCCAGAAGTCTCTTTCCCTAAATATTTTAATATGCCTTCTAGTTTATAAAGCCTAAGATTAAACATTGTCTCTATCCTCTCAAATATTACAGGGACTTAAATATATTGGCTTCTGACATTTACATTTGCTCATGAGAAGTCTGTTTTATTTTTATCTTTTTTAGCTGTTTTCTTTTAAAATTTCTACCTTCTTTGGTGTTCTACTGTTTTACTATGATGTTAGGTTTCAGTTTTGATTGTTATGCTGTATACATGGGAATCAAATGTGGGGTTTTAATCTATATCTTTCATTAAATCACAACTTATTATTATTCTTTTGACAGTTGACTAGATGTTTTCTAGTGTTCTTTCAATGCTGTGGATACTTTTTTAGGTTCAAAATTCCAGGTTACTAGCTTTATATACATAAAGGGGAGCTATAAAAAGTTTCATGTTTTTATAAATCCAAAAGCCAAAGGTTCTATCTCTCTTGGACATCAAAAATTCCAACATGCAGCTCTGAGGGCTAATTGTGATTTTAGCTAAAAATTATTACTGATTTACACTTAATATTTTTATTTCAGTTTTTGATTTGGGAGAATTCAGGTTTGTCTTAGCCAACTGTATATTAAAAGTTATTTAACCTTAATTTTATATTTTTCTCTGATTTTTAAAACAGGAGAGGTTGTTGGTCTTTTCAGTTAAGTAAATTTTCCAAACAGTAATCCTTTTTGATAAATTATTAATCTATGCAATTATGACTTTGATTTCTACTTTTCCCAGAAGTTACCTTTGAGAATATATGTGTTTGTGTTTTCTATATTTACATATTTTTACATGTTTGGTTCTTAATAGTATTTTTTTAGTTGTACATATTTATTTCATCTTTCAATTTATTTCCAGAAAATTTGTGGGTTTTACTATTTTTGCTTTGAGTTTTTATTGGAGATGTAAGTATAGAAAGTGTTTGGAGTTATCTTTAGTTACCCAAAAGAAATGTGTTTTCTTTAGGGATTCAGTTATAATAATGCAATTTATTAAGATAATGGGCCCTGCTTTTGAGGTCCCTGGATTGAATTCTTGTCTCACAACTTTGTGCTGTATGAAGGTTTGCTTAGCTCTCTTATGCCTCAGTTTTGGGGTATTAACTTTGAATTAATTTTTATTGCTGCCATAACAAATTATCACAAATTTAATTTAGTGACTTAACCAACACAAATATATCATCTTATAATTCTGTAGGTCAGAAGTTGGACATGAATATAGTTGGCTAAAATTAAGGTACTGGTAGGGCTACCTTCCTTTCTGGAGGCTTTGTGAGGATTAATTTCCTTGTCCATTTGGTTTATTGGAAGAATTTTAAGAAATGTGTTTTCTTTAGGGATTCAGTTATAATAATGCAATTTATTAAGATAATGGGCCCTGCTTTTGAGGTCCCTGGATTGAATTCTTGTCTCACAACTTTGTGCTGTATGAAGGTTTGCTTAGCTCTCTTATGCCTCAGTTTTGGGGTATTAACTTTGAATTAATTTTTATTGCTGCCATAACAAATTATCACAAATTTAATTTAGTGACTTAACCAACACAAATATATCATCTTATAATTCTGTAGGTCAGAAGTTGGACATGAATATAGTTGGCTAAAATTAAGGTACTGGTAGGGCTACCTTCCTTTCTGGAGGGGCTTTGTGAGGATTCATTTCCTTGTCCATTTGGTTTATTGGAAGAATTCAGTTCCTTGCAGTTGTAGGACTGAGGCCCCTCTTTCTTACTGGTTGTAAATTCAAGGCTATTCCCAGTTTGTAGATGCACCTACATTGCTTGGTTCATGACCCTCTTCTTCCATCTTCAAAGCCAGCAAGGGCAAGTCTCTTCCTTCTAATGCCATATCTCTTTAATTATTCTTCCATCTTTTTCTGACTGCAGCCAAGAAAAGTTTCTGCTTTTATGTATTCATGTGATTAGATGATAACTACCCTGATAATCTAGGATAATCTCACTATTTCAAGATCTGTACCAATAATCACATCTGCAAAACTCCTTTGCCATGTAAGGCAAGTTAGTCCAGGTTCTAGGAATTAAGATGTGAATATCTTTAGAGTACCATTATTCTGCCTACTACAATCACTTTGTATGCTGATTCTCAGTTTTTAAAATTATTTTTTTCAGAAATTTATGTTAGGTACATATTGGCTCTTCAGTTCTGTCTCCCAGTTCCTTAAGCTCATTTTCATACTCTTTAAATCTATATCTTTTGGCAACACTCCTGCTACCACAAGGTGCTCTTGGAGTCCTGAAGAACTTGGCATATGGTCTTCACCAACTCACCAACTCCTGCACAGAAACTATCATAATATTCTTCATTTAAATGGTCCATTTTTATTCCAAAGGATTCACCTCAAGTACCACCTCATCCAAAAGGTCTTCGAACATGCTGATATATGTGTCATGGTCACATGTATTGTACCTTGTTTAATTAATTTGTTTTCTATAATTACTTAGCCATCCTAGAGTAATATGTTTTGAAAACCAGAACCACTGTCCTAAACATCTCAATGTTTACAAGCATTTCAACACCATCGCAGGCACTGAATGATAGCTTGATGATTGAATGAATGAATTCATTGGACAAACCAATAAATAAATCATCACACAGTGAATTTCATGGGATTCTAGAGCAAAGATAATGATAATTAAAATATGGCCAAAGTATTCTTAGCTTAGGTTGATTTTTATCTACTTTGTTCCAAAGTTTGGACCTTTCCAAAAAAAGCATCTGTTATACAACATGATGATTTTACTTAATAAATGAGTTTTCAGGAAATAATCTGATGAATTTTCATTAGTACCCAATAGAACTCTAAAATCATATTAAATGTGATTGTAAATTCTGTTTTTTTTTTTGTTTGTTTGTTTGTTTTTTAATAAACCTTCAGTAACAAATTAGGGAATAAACCATAAAAAGAGAGCTTCAGGGCTTCCCTGGTGGCGCAGTGGTTGAGTCTGCCTGCCGATGCAGCGGACATGGGTTCGTGCGCCGGTCCGTGAGGATCCCGTCTTCCATGGAGCGGCTGGGCCCATGAGCCATGGCCGCTGAGCCTGCGCATCCGGAGCCTGTGTTCCGCAACGGGAGAGGCCACAACAGTGAGAGGCCTGCATATCGCAAAAAAATTAAATTTAATTTAATTTAAAAAAAAAGACAGAGAGCTTCAAAATGAAGAGAATCATGGAAAAGATAAATTTTTAGTTAGAAAAAAAAACAGATTGGGTTATTTATACATATATGTTAAATACATCACTAATACTCATCCTTAATTTATAAATTCACACCTTTCAATATGATAACTGTATAAATGACAACTGCATGCAGATAGAACTTTGGACTAGATATTCGTTCATTCTATCACCACTCTGCCAGTATATAGCTGAATGGTTGAATCAAGTTACATAGCCTAACTTAGTTACCTCATCCATACATTAAGAGGCTTCTCCTAGTTAACAGCTATATTCTCTGTAATAGTAGAATTCTTTAATTTCTGCAAGGAGTGATTTTTTTAATATATCATATTTTATTAAAATGGCACTTTGATGTATTAAATGAGGAACAAGAGTATGATTCATCTTTAAAGTAATATGTCAAACCATGACATTTCTAATGAATAAAAAGGAAACACTGTTCTGTCATATCCTGTTGCTTAAAATTATATATGACTATATAAATAATAAGGATAAATATATATATATATAATATTTATCTAGATCATATTTTTATATCTAAATGATTAAAACATCCCAATTTTATGAAATTACAGCTAGCAAAAAAATATAAAATATGGTGATCATTCAATTTAGGAGGCAAAGACATTTTTAACCCTCAAAGTTTAGCATGCATTTAAATATTTTATAGAAAAGTCAATAATTAGGAAATTTGTCTAACCATTAATTAAGGAAATTTTAATTTGCAGACATGTTTTACTGCTATTTTTAATATTGCACAAGCACATTTCTGTTATGTATTATTTTCAGTAATCAAAGTTATAATAATCTATGTTTACTTGATTTTAATTTTTAAGAGTTACTTTGAATGACTTTATTTTCTAATATGAGCTTTTATGGGATGATTTGAAACTTATATTTAATAACCCTTCATTTTGCACTTACAGAAGTATTAACTCTTTCTTGATATGCTATTCTATTTGTTTCTTTCTATTCTAGAAATTCTGAAAACTCTGGGCCTTATCTACTAAAATAAGGCCTAATCAGCTAAGCCTTATTGATCCTACCTCTTACCCTAATCTTGGGGGCATCTCTCCCATAGTTTCTCTATATTTTTTAAAATTTTCAATTTGGAAAGTTTTTTCTCCTTTTTATACAGGGAAAGAATTATACCAAATATTTGAAAAAAGACAAATGAGACAGAGTTCATCTCTTTTCTTCCAAAAGTAATAGACACTAAGGTCGGAAACGGTGCAAACGCTAAATAGGAAAAATCCCACTACACTGAAATCTGCAGGGCACTTTGCATTATTTTAGAGTTCTTAAAAATATTACCTAAGTGTCCAGCAATGTGTTGATTTCAACTGATATATTTAGTGCACTGGATTAAATAAAGTATTCAGGTTTGGATTTTGTTTGCATTAAAAGAGATGATTTCAGTGATAGTTTTTCTTTAATGGTGTTTGCTCTTGGTAAAGGTTTTAAGTGGATTAAGGTAGTTAAAGGTCTTGGTGGAAGTGGTATGACCCTAGACTCTCAAATCAGAATGCCTGGGTTTGAATCCAGGCTTTGAAACAAGAACAATCGCACCTCACTTAACTTGGTGTGAGGATTAAATTAGTTCAGAAATTAAGTACTTAAGAACGGTGCCTAGCATAGAATATATTGTTTTTTGTTGTTAATATTCTTTTTATTTATTTATTTATTTATTTTTGGCTGTGGTGGGTCTTCCTTGCTGCGTGCGGGCTTTCTCTAGTTGTGGCGAGTGGGGGGCTACTCTTTGTTGTGGTATGCAGGCTTCTCATTGTGGTGGCTTCTCTTGTTGTGGAGCACGTGGGCTCAGTAGTTGTGGCTCATGGGCTCTAGAGCTCAGGCTCAGTAGCTGTGGTACATGGGTTTAGTTGCTCCGTGGCATGTGGAATCTTCCCAGACCAGGGCTCAAACCTGTGGCCCCTGCATAGTCAGGTGGATTCTTAACCACTGCACCGCCAGGGAAGTCTATTGTTAATGTTCTTAAACATAGCAGTGACATGTTAAAAATGTCTCACCACTGTCCTAAAATGTTTATATAAGTATATCTAAGCACACTACTCAAACTAAGAATAAACATTCTGTCACTTATTTTCATAGAACATATAAATGGTGGTAGGTGATACTCCACTTAGTGAGGGGAAGAAAGGAAAGACTGTTGATTAAACTAGGAAACAGGGGCTGAAAAGAGGGGCTTATAAATATGGAAAAACTGTATACTGGGGGAGGGCAAGAAAAGCATGAAGATGTGAATTACAAAAGTTAAACTTCCAATTACTGATTTAGAAAAGATGAAGACTGCCACAAAGCAATGTTCACTCTTTGTTGTAAGATAACTCTTCATAGAACTTTTATGTTTAAAATTTTCTTCACGGATTTGTATTTTGTCATTTTCTCAATATTCCTGTTTTTTTTTTCCTTTGAGTAGTTGGTGCAGTCAAAAATAAAGATCAAAAAATCAACTATGATGACAACACAGAGTAATAATTGCCAAAATATTTACTCTTAAACCAATCATGTTGACTTAAGTATCTCTACTTTAAGAATAAAATACTATTACGTGGTAAGAATGAAGGTACATTTTTCCATAATTACTTTAAACAATATATTTTCTTGAAATGCTCTTACCTCTCTGAATTGTACTCAAATTGTGCTCATTTGACCACTGAGAAATTTGAATGTAGAAAGAAGCATTACTCTTTTTTCCCATACCTTAAGGTGGATTTGCTTTAATAAATAAATGAATAAAAACTGTAACATCAAAATCCACTCCATGGAAAGTAATGTCATTAGATCATTTTCACAGTTCTTTTTACTGTGCTAAATGAGCTGAAACTTTTTGAACAGAAAAGTCTGTTCAAAAATAATAAGGCAGAACTAGGAAGCTTCAGCCACAGCTTGTTGCCTCTACAGTGAGATGCCGTCACTGTGTTTTTTCGTGTCATTATCAGATAGTTGGATTTGCTCTCACTTCAGCATCAGAAGGAGCCAGTTGGAACTAATTTGCCATATCAGTTTTATGGACTTAACTGCCTTGTTCAGTATAATGTACCAAGATGGAAACTTCCTCAGTTTTATCTATTCTTTCTATTTGAATTTTGTACAATATTTGAATTACTTCATTGTTGACTTTTTTTAAAGAGCGTGTAATAAGAATATTCTAAAGTTCTACGTGAGCAGTTGGCATACGTTTCAACTTAACAATTGTTGAAGAATAAACTCTGGGTATCTGAAGCATCATGTTTAAGTTTTGTCTCCATGATACAAATATAGTAATAGATTTACCAATTCAACCAAAGGATCATCAAGTTTTGTTTTTTAGTATTTACTTGGTTTGGTTTTTAGTATTTACTTGCTTTTGGTTTTTTAGTATTTGGTTTTTAGTATTTACTTGCTTTGCTAAGTTAGGTAAAATAGAGGAATGCTTTCATTGCCTCTGTAAAATTGTCTTGATTTTAATATGACTAAAAATATGTATTAATTATGTTTTCTCTGGAATTGAACAGTCAGCAACCAACCTTAAAGTACATGATCATACTGAAATGCTTGAAACTACCATACCTTACTGTAGAGAACTTGTTGTGATCGTGCAGTACACTAAATGCACGTTTGAATGCATTGAATTACTTGATTCTCCCATAATCACTGTAAGGCAGTACAGCAAGAATTATCTCCACTACAGAAAACTGAGGCTCAGACTTGTTGTGACTTGACTTTACAGTGCATCAGAATAATCTAGAGAATAAAAATACAAATGCCTGTCCAATCCTAAGAT
This sequence comes from Neophocaena asiaeorientalis asiaeorientalis, assembly GCF_003031525.2. Taxonomy (NCBI): domain Eukaryota; kingdom Metazoa; phylum Chordata; class Mammalia; order Artiodactyla; family Phocoenidae; genus Neophocaena; species Neophocaena asiaeorientalis. The sequence goes on along the minus strand of NW_020175414.1, from coordinate 2,157,232 downwards.
CAACTGAATGAGAATCTCTGTAGAAAAGTCCTGGGTTTGTACCTTTAAATTATCTCCCTAATCAATTTTCAAGTAAGATTGCCAACCACTCTTTATATTGTGTGGCTCTAGACTAAGCACTCTGTAATAAAGCGATGGGAACACTAGGGGGAGCAACTGTAAACTTCGTAGTACATTAGTAAGGGAAATCGCGCTCAACTTTTAGGAAGGATACTTCAATTAGATATCAGCACTTGAGGACGCAGTCCACTCTGCTTGCATCCCTGGCAAATATCCCTTAGCAATTTTTCCTTTACTGGGACTTTTGAAAAAGTAGAAAGGGAATGAGGAGGGGAAAGGGTCACTTCTGGGAAGTGGCACCAATATCCCCAAATCTCTCTCTCTCTTTTTCTTTTTTGGTTTAGTGAAAAAGTGTAGAACCTCTGAAACACTTTACTTAAACAATACAAAACTTGCCACAGTCAGAAAAGAGCGTCAAAGACTGACGGTATCCATGGGCCTGGTAGCCCTTAAATACTGAAAATGTGAGTGAAGGTGGAAACTTCTTCCTCTCCAGCCTTAAGCACACGGTTTCTTTTTATCTCTTATGGTGTATTCTGTTTTGTTTGGAGACAGAGATCATTTAGGTAATCTCTAAAGAAACTTTGAGAAATACGATTCAATAGTCTGAGGTAATATTCATTATTTCCAGATTGATTTAAGTCTGGATAAAATGTCAGACTTTTAAAAGAATTGTGTACATTCATTTTGATGAAATATAATATAAAAAACACAAAATACACTAATCTCAGATGTCCTAGAGATGACTTGTCCTTTTTTCCTGCTTACTTTTCTAGCCTTTATGCCTTGGAATTATAACTCAAAGCTTTATTGTAAAATCTCCATCACCACGTTCCAATGCTTGAGAGATTGCATTTTGTATAAAGATTCCATTTTGGGGGTCTAACTTTGATTTCACATAAATGAGCACAGACATTACCTCTGCAATTGGAGATTTACAAGATAGGAGGTAATGCATGCCTGGCTATCTGAATTCAAAATCTAAAACAGCCAGATAATAGCCATCTTAATCACCTCACTTTGGCTCACAGCATTTTCTTTTTCTTTTTACATGAAACTTTTATATTTTTCCATCAAAGATTTAAGTGGATATTTGAATATTGTCTTTCAACTATGCCTTAGGCTAGGGAAGACTGTCTTATTTCAGATAGGAAGTGGAAAACCTAGATCCATTTGATGCAAGTATGTTCAGAGTCAATGTAGTTAGACTTTACGTTTTCATAAATAATCTGTTCTGACTTAGAGTTCACTATCACAAGATATTTCGCAAGCATAAATAAATTTGAAACAATAGAGTTTTGGCATGGAGAGTTTCTCTGAATACATAACATAAAGATTCATGAGTAGTGAGGGCATACTTTTCTAAGAAAATACAGAAAGATAATATTATTGCTGTTTTTTAAGTAGTTCATGGAAGAAGCCAGAGACTTGTGATCTCCAGAAATACAGGAATTTTATCTGTTAATTGTTGTACCCTTAGCACATAAGAGATAATAAATATTGATGAAAAAGTAATTGATTGAATGATTGTGCTCTTGGGGATATTATATAGTTCATCTCCAAATGATTTTTTTATCTATTTTTAAGCATTATGAGTGCTAAATGAGTTAGAATATACCTGGGAACACACCATTCAAAATGTGCTATTATGTATATTATTATGAATATTAGTAGCAGTTCTATTAGAGAATAGCAGAATAAGCTAGTTACTGTTTGAATGCACTTGTACTTTCAAGATGAATCAAAAAACTATTTTTATACAGGACATTAATCTTAGTAAAATAAGTGTAAATCCCTGATATTTAAAAAAGATAACTAGTTTTCCAAATTGCTAATTATACTTTGTGACATCAATCTGATAAAAAACTTTATAAGAATGTGAAGTATATTGATCTATTTCATAGGCAGATAACCTTCAACATGGAATTGAAATCTTACTTTTGACTAGATGTAGGGTATTTTCATCTTTTCTGCATTGCTATTCTGTAGATGGGCAAGAAGAACATTTTGCATTCTGAGAATGTGGAGTACCATCTCCTATTTTTCCCTGAAAAACCAAGCTAAACCTACCTCATACTATGGATGTTGGATTTTTTTCTTATATATTTTTGATATTGAGAATGAATATCTCAGTGTGCATTTAAATGTGCATATTATAGATAAATGTAAAATTATCCACATAAAGGCAAATATTTTGGATACAAGATAACAAATGCATTTAATTTGGATGTACTAAAAATGTTATGTTAATAGCCACAGTTTAACATTTAAATTTAGCCTACTTTTCAGGTGTATCCGAAAGACTGCACTGAGTGAATATTTCCCTTGGTGTGGAATGATTCCAGCTGATAAAAACAGTCAATATAATATGTTAAGTTTAAGTTCTCCCAGGCACCTAAGAGGGACTCATGATTGGTTTACAGCAGGGATTCCCAATCCCCAGGCTGCAGACCGCAACCAGTCCATGGCCCTTTAGGTACTGGGCCGCACAGCAGGAGGTGGGCGGCAGTCAAGGGAATGAAGTTTTATCTGCCTCTCCCCATCCTCCCTATCGCTAGCATTACTAGCTGAAGCACCCCTCGCCCCCCACCCTCGTCCGTGAAAAAATGGTCTTCCACGAAACTGGTCCCTGGTGTCAAAAATGTTGGGGACAACTTGCTGAGGGGCAATAAACAGCCCCCAAGGACTTTTTTTTTTTTGAACTATGTTATTTGCTTTTTAAAAAAATTTTCTTCTGCTTTGCTATAAATTTGTAATTGCAGGCTAAAGAGTTACTGTTTTATAAGTTTTATTTATTTAAGTTTAAGATTTAGGAATCCTGAGAGAGATTAGTAAGTCTTACTTATATGGACACAATGTCACCTGAGTTTAGCCAAAATTTTTCAGATACAAGAAATCACTGCAAACTCAGTGTCAGTTTATGTTAACAGTGTTGAATCTACCCAAATGTGAGGTATCAGAGTTTTTTATTTGCATTAAAATTTTTGTGTTTATATGTATTCCTTTAACAATTGGATAAACCATCATTATAGAAAAAAGATGGAGGCACCCTGGAATCCATTGCTATAAATTTGAGATAGGAATAAGTTCATTTGTGGCAAGCAATTCCTTAATATCTTATAATTTATAGAGCCTAAAATCAGCAATGAAAGAGAATTAGAAGTTAGCAAACATAATATTTGGACTGTTTTCTAATTAATGGATTAGTTACACAAATACTTACCTCTTGCTTAATAAAGCTAGGACTTCATGCTAGGATATGGTAAAGTAGAGGTATAAATTAGAGGTATACTGAATAAGTATTTGGACCAAAAGCTAAATGCTCAAAGGATAAAAATCAGTATTTATCTGAAGTTCAAACTCATCATCATAGAGAGATATTTGCACAAATTTGAAATTTTATTTGAAACATATTTTAAAATAATTAAAACTTTGGTAGAAATATCTAAATTATTGACATTATAATGCAAGAATAAGAATGACTTGTAATGCTAAATGTTAGATTGATCCTTCTTTTACTGTAGATTATTATTATGGTACTGTACATTTTCAATTCTAGATAGATGCTCACAATCCTGTGATCTGTTAAGGAGCAAGATATTTTTTGATACCTCAGAAAGAAAAAAAAAAACAAGAAAGAACTTTACTTTTTTTTTTCTTATAAGACTGATGACCTAAATGGAATTAAATAGCTAAATATGAATTGTAGTCTCAGAAGGGGACAAGATGGCAGAGTAGAAAGATCCTGGGCTAACATCCTCCCATGACACACTGAAACTACCACTGCACATAGAGTAACTATCTCTGAGAATGTCCTGAGATAACAAAAAATATTTTCTACAACTAACTATTAAAAGAAATGCCACATTGAATTGGGTAGAAAGGACGGAGATATGGTCTGGCCAAACAACTTCTGGCCAGACTTTCTCTGAGTAATGATGTGTTGGCAAACACCAGGTTTTGGTTTTGTTGTTGTTGTTGTTTTGTTTTCATTTTTTGGCTTACTTTCTACCTACCTGACCTACCTGACTGAGCATCATTTCTGCTTCACCCCATCTAACTAATTAGCACCACTTACTACACCTTGGGTTTTTCTGTGGGGCTGCCCTAGTTAGTGCATCTCTAAAGCATATTCATACCCTACTGTAACTGGTAGGCAGCCTCAGCTGGCACCAGGCCACACTAGAGTGGCTCCTGCCACTTGGCATGGAAAAGTGTTTCTATAAGTCTTCAGATGATTGTGTTGTTTGAGGCACTTTGACTAAGAAAGCAAACTCATATATATAATATGTATGGTTTTCTTCAGATGGAATGGTCAAATATAATTGCCTTGCCACAATATAACAAGGTGGTATTCTCAAGTAATTGTGCTGAAGGCTCAGTGTTGATCTATGCTTCTGGAAAATTGCAGGCACAGTGGTAGCGGTAAGTAGAGAATCTCTGGAGAGGTAGCCCATGCAGCTGGGTATCTGCATAGCCTTCATCTTTGTTACCATAGATTCTCTATTCATGAGACTACACAAACGCTGAGCTTGCTTAGATATAGATCAAATAATATTCACATAACCACCTAGTTGTTGAGTGACAACGTTTTGATGGGTTATCTCCAGTACAAATTCACATGAGACACAAAATTTCTAATTATTTGAGTCCATAAATCCATCTACATACCTTGTACCCAGATCTCTTTGTCATTTAACTTCTAATTTTTACTGTCAGGACCCAGAAAATCTTGCCCAGGCACTTGCCATTTCCAGAGAATTAGTGAATATCTCATACTTGCTGTAAATCCTTCCTCCATATGGAGTAGATAACTAAGTGTGTGGCTTGTAGTTCTGCTCACCAGGAGGATTACTCCTTGGGAGAAGAGTTGTAATGCACTTGGAATTAATTTCTGGTTCATGTCTCAGTAGGCTGGTATTTCTTCCGTGATGAAATTAGTTCTAAATCTATTATAGTGCTTTCTTTTTGGAGTTTCTGAGGCTCTAGCAATAGAGCCTTTCTTCAGTAATCTGGATTCCTAGCTCTTAAGATCATGAATTACTAATAACCACTTATTTAGAGATCTGAGTCTCAGCTTTATATGATCAATTTCTCCACACTGCTTAGTACTATTATTCCCAACATTGTACCTTTGTACCCTCAGGTATAAGTGTGTTATCTACTTCCATGCTTTCTACTTTTGTATAACCTCAGTGTTTTCTTTTTGCCTGTTCAATCTTCTTAATACTTGTTTAACATGTTTCAAAGTTCTTTCTATAAAGTTTTTCTCTGTAGGAAATACTGGTCTGATTTATCTTCTGACAGGGGCTGACCAGTAAACTAATTAACTCCAGGAGTAAACTCAGGAAACAGGCAATCAATAAGGAATTTGAAATGGATTTAAATATCTTGCTAATGGGAAATGTGATTCTAGCAATCCTCAGCATGTGGGAACATCACCATTAATCAAATTATCACCTGTGGTTGACTGTGATTAAGTGCTTATAAGCAAATGCTTTCAGGGACCAAGTTGCTGCTCACTCAACTGTTACGGAAATAATGATAATTACAATGATTATGAGAAGGGATGGCTTTTTTAAAGTACCCTGGAGTGCTTACATAATGAAAATGACAAGCTCAGGTTTTTAATTTCTCAGCTCAAATCGTGACATGAAAATAGAGACCTCCTCAGGTGGCCTTAAAAGCATCTTTTATTTACTATAGGTCCAGGTCAAGGATGATGAAAATTCAATGCAAAATATAATCACATCGTTTGTACAATTATGATGTCATTTGAGTTAACAATCTCACAACATTTATCATGTGAGATTTAAGACATTTTTGTGAAAAAGTGAGGCCCTCATAATTGGAATGGGGATATTCTTATGATCTCAGATAAAGATGGAGCAGTGCTTGTACTTTCCCATTTGGTAATACTGAGACCTAAATCTGGTACAGGTCTTGGAGGCAATGACAGTGGTTGGAGGGGATATGTCTTGTGAAAAAAGAAACTTGCTCCATGACTTTTTTCCTTTGGAAAAGATGAAAAGGTTTTTTTGTTTATTCTGACATTTCAGGATATTCTCAAACTAGTTTAACCTATGTTCTTTCTCCCTGCAGACCCCTGCTTTCAAATGAGAAAATCTATAAAAACTTTATATGAAGTGCATTTTATAAGGTTGTTAGGCTTATAATCAGATGCTGAGGCTGATTATTAGCATAAGGTTTTTTGTCCCTGCTGGGAAGAAGACTTATTTGAAAGATTTATGAAAAAGCAAAGTGTCACATAAAGTACAGAATTATAAACATGTCCCATGCTACTAAGGTGGTCACTGCTTTATGAGATATGAAAAGACATGACTCATTGCTTGATCATATAAGATGCCTCTTGTACAGAAAAGCCATGTCTCAGAATTCTCTATTGAAGAAAGAAAAGAAAAATAATTAATTTCCCAGTTCTCTCTTCTCTGCTATTTCCACTGATCATAATTTGTTTCAGAGAGAGCCAATTTCTTCCACATTTACAGATTGCAGTTCCCTTTAGGAAGTTGCTAGGGAAGCCAGATTTGACACATTTTAGCATAGTGCTACATCTAAATATAAAACATATGGGAGGAGCTAAAGTTTCTTGGGTCTGTTTGGATCAACCCCAGGCACAATGGGTATTACGAAAACCATGCAAGAGCTGTATCAGTGGAACCTGTAGCAGACTTTCTTGCTAGATGTGGCTTCAATAACTCTAGTGAGTGCAATGAGAAAGGTGGTAACTGGTGACTGGGAAGACAGGTAAGGTTGAGAGAATCTATGTAATGCATACAATGCATCAGATAAAAAGATTTATGAGAATTTTTATATAAAATGAAATAAATATATTTCTCAAAAAATTGTCATACTCTTATGGCTTATTCAGGAGTATACATTTACCATGACTGTAAAACTGCTGAATGTGTGGTACCAGATTTATGACATTATTACTAATATCTACCTAAAAGTAAAAATTTAAATGTGGAATTCACATTTGAGATCACTCTATGAGTTATTAGGGAGAGCCATTGAGTTTGCATATGACAGGCGAGATAAATGCTGTTCTACATAAAATTATTTCAATGATAAATTCTAAAATATTACAAAGTGGTCCAAATTATGTAATTAGGATTTAATCCAGCCTGACAAATGCATAATTTTATAAACAATTGTGGCCTAACTTCATAAAAAGTAAAATGCTATCAATAGCAGATTTTCATGGGATGATTCTGAACAACTAAACTACAAAGTCCACTGAAAAGTAATCTACTAGAAATATAATCGCTGTGGTTCCATCACTCAAATAAATACCAGAGAAGCAAATTAAAGTTATATGATAAAAGAACTTTGGGGTTGATTTGATAGTATAGTCATAATGACTAGAGAGAAATAATTTGAGTAGTGATCCAATAGCATTATTACCATGTTCTAGACAATGTGGACCTAAGAAGCAGGAAAAAAATCAGAAAAGGACAGTATTCAGGGTTAGTATTCAGTATGTGAATTCTCTAAATTTTCCACTAATCTGTTTCTGATAATGAGTGACTTAGAAAACTTGTAGAGATATTAACAATAAAAGAGTTCACAAGATTGTTATGACAGAAATTTATTCTTTAGGAGGGAAGAGAGAAAAACAAACTGAATTTCTGTGGACTATGGAAAATTTTCAGCAAACCATAAAGTGACCTGTTACTGAGTATAACTTTTAAAATTAAGCTAGTCATTCACAGACATAATTCTAATAAATGTCATTAAAGAATACAGTAGAACCCCAAATTACAATTCTCATTAATCCTATTTCAAAAAAAAAAAAAAGAGAGAGATTTAATAAGTATTTTCAAACAAGCAGGTGTTAAAGTGATCAAATAGGACACCAATCCAAGTTCCAATCAAGATTTCATTCACTGAGATAGTACAAGCAAGAGGCAAAAAGATGCTCTGGCTCCTCAGAGTTCTGTTTTTTTCCCATGGAATGGTACCAGGTGAGGTCAAGTGGATGCAGTGCAGACAGGGGTAATCATCTCAGGGCCAAGGATCCCTGAAAAAAGGGCTTTTATCTCTTTTGGGCAGAGAGGCTAGGAATGGAAAGGTATTGAGTCAAAGTAGAGAATAATGCATCAGTGAAACCCTTGTTACCTGGGATAGGAGTGCATATATATGTCTGAAAATGGCTGGTTTGAGGGCAGAAGACTGAGTCCTTGACTGCAACTCTCTCCAAAAACTGCAATGCACTTGTCTGTATACTACATCTGATGTGAGGAGGGCAGCTTCTCACCATGAGATCTGCCAAGTAAATCTTCTTAGTGCCTAGATTCAGACTTGAAATATCACACATAGGCATGACAGAACTACTCAGGTATGAGTAGTCTACCATACCCTTCTCTTCTATGGTAAACCCTCAATCATCTTGGTCATAAAGAATAATATTAATCACATCCCATTTTTGTTCACAATATGTTCCAAAGTACACTTGTGGAGAAATTTTCTTTGAGAATATAAATAAGCTCCCATTATCAAACAAAGGGCACCATGGCATTCATTCCCTGGGATATATTAGGATCCAGCATATGAGAGAAAATTCAGGAGAAAACAAATAATTATTTTATGTCACAATAAAGCTATAAAAAGTATCTGCTTGATTTAATTATAATTGGATATGTTATTCAATGATTTATTGACAACATGATTAACTTGATCTTCTAAAATTCACTTTCAAGAGATGAGAAGTGAACTACATTGACTTAACTGAATAAAAATCTAAGTAAACAAGAAACACTAGCTAGCTACTGTCTTTAGAGGAGGAAGAGGCCCTAATTCGTGGAGTTAAAGTTAGCAATGCTAATACAAGAGTATTCCTTCCTAAAGGCAAAGTGGTAAGTATCAAACTGGAATTCAAATTCCAATTATTTTTTCAGTCACTTAAATTTCTCTGAATGAATGGCTTTTGTATATTCTTCAATTACTTAGGTCACCTAGAGGTTTTCTGCTGAAACAAAAATGTATGCTGAGAGAAATACATCAAAATGCCTGAGTAAGGATGTCTGAAAGTTTACTCATCCATGAAAGCAATGAGAAAAAATGGTAAAAATTAACTTTTTCAGAACTCTGAAAATTAGTAAAATAATACAGACTTTACAGAATTAGTTAAGAAAAGTCCCTAAAATAAACAAACAATAGTAACAACAACAACAGCAACCAAGAATAAACAAACTCAGTACTGGGATGGTTGGTTCTGATTAATAGAATTGGCACACTAGATTATTTTAAATGTCCAGTTTTCAAAAATACATTATGAAGAACAAAAGTAAACACTAAAGTGTGACAAATAAACAGAAAAATGAGCCTACAGAAACTGTCACTGAGGAAACTCAGATATTGTACCTATTAGACAAGGACAATAATCAGTTACTATAAATATGTACAAAATGTAAAGAATATTATGTTCACAAAATAAAGAAAAAAATGACAATGATTGACTCTTTAAATAGAGAATGACAATAAAGAGGTCACATTTTTAAAAAGAAAAAAAACAAATTCTTGAGCTAAAAATTGTAATAATAAAATGACAAATTCACTACAGGGACTCAACCTCACATTTAAGCACAAAGAAGAAGGAATTAGCAAAACTGAAGATAGATCAATTGGGATTATGCTTTCTAAGTAACAGAAATAATAAAGAAGGAAGAACAATGAAGAAATTCTCAGACTTGTGGGACACTATCGAGCATTCCCCCACACATGGAAATACCAGAGAAATGAGAGAGAAAACCTAGGAAATATTTGAAAAATAATGGCAGAAACTGCCCCAAATTGAAAGCTTAATTAACTCCAGGTGGGATAAAATAAAAATGATCTATGCCTAGATGTGTGATAATCAAACTGTCAAAAGCCAGGGACAAAGAGGGAACCTAGAAAGGACCATGAGAAATATGATGTATTACATAAGAGTGATCTTCAGTAAGATAAACAGCTCATTTCTCAACAGAAACCACAGAGACCATAGGTCAGTAAAATGACATATTCAAAGTGCTGAATGAAAAGATAGTTAACCAAGAATTCTACATTCAGAAAACTGGCCCTTCAAGAATGAAGAAGAAATTCATACCATTCACAGGTAAGGAAAAATTGAGATGTCACTAGTTTACCTATCCTATAAGTAATACTAAAAGAAATTCTTCAAGCTTAAAAGAAAGAACTCTAAATAGTAAGTTGGATCCATGAAGAAAGAAAGGGCAATAGGAAATAATTACAGAGGTAAGTATAACAGAATATATAAATGTATTTTTCTTCTTCTGGCTGATTAAAATGACAACTGAATAAAACAAATATAAACCTGCATTGATTGGCACACAATGAACAAAGACATAATTTGTATGACAAGAACTATACACAGGAAGAAGGAGGGAAAGGACCTTTATGTAAGCATAATTTTTGGAGATTACTGAAATTAAATTGGTGTATTAGTTTCCCATTTAGGCTGTAACAAATTACCACAAACTTAGTGACTTAAAACACATACATTACCTTACCGTTAAGTAAGTCAGAATTCTCACTGTACTAAAATCAAGATATCAGCAACTTTGCATTCTTTCTGGAGGTTTTAAGAGAATTTTTTTTTTTTTTTTGCCTTTTCCACTTTCCAGAGTCTCCACATTCCTTGGCCCAAGGTTCCCTGCCATCTTCAAAGCCATCACTAACTAGTTGACTCTTTCTCATGATGCACACTCTGAAAAAGACATTTCTGCCTTTTCTTTTCTTTTACATTATGAGGAACCTTCTGATTACATTGAGCCCTACTGAATAATCAAGGATAATACACCTATCTTAAGGTCGGTTGATTAGCAACTTTTATTCCATCAGCAAACTTAAGTTCCCTTTGTCATATAACTTAGCATATACACAAGTTGTCGGGATTACAGTACAGACATCTAGGGGGTGGCATTATTCTGCCTTTCATAGTTGATATTAATATGAATCTAGATTTTTATAATATAAAGTGTTCACTGAAATTATCAGGGCAACTGCTAAGAAAAAAAAAAAAATAATATGGCAAAAGATATGACAAGGGAATGTAAATGGCACAGCAGGAAATAACTACTTAACACAAAAGAAGGCAGTGAGAGGAACAATAAAAGCAACAACAAATACATACAGAAAAGAATAGCAAAAAGAAAGATGTAAATCCTAACTTTTAAAAATAAATTTATGTGTTATTAGATTAACTACTCCAATTATAAGGCAGAGATTACCAGAATGGATTAAAAATAAAAGAAGAAAAAGAAGATCAAATCATGTGCTGTCAAAAAGAGAAAATCTTTTCTTTCAAAGATAGAAATAGACTGAAAGTGAAATAATGGAAACTATATATATATCATTTATTCAGTTCCCTAAAGAGAGCTAGAGTGGCTATTGTAATATCAAACAAAATACACTTTAAGATGAAAACTGTTATTACAAAGAAAGAATGACAGTTTACAAAGATAAAAGGGTATATTCTTTCAGAAAACATAACAGTTTTGGACATAAATTCACCTAACAACAAAGCAACAAAATATTTGGAGCAAAAATTAACAAAAATTAAGGGATATGTAGACACATAACAAATAATAATTGGAAATTTCAGTATCGCACTTTTAATAATGGATAGAAAACTAGATAAAAGATCATCAAGGAAGTAGAAGACTTGAGCAAGAATATAAATTGGTTATACTTAATAACATCTACTGTTCATTCCACCAAACTACAGGTGAATGCACATGCTTTTCAAAAGTGTACATGGAACTCTTCCATAATAGAGCATATGTTAGACCATATAACAAGTCTCAAAAAATTTAAAAGAATTGAAATCATTCAAAGTATATTCTCTAACTACAATTGAGGGAAACTAGAAATCAATGCCATAAGAATATTTAGGAAACTTGTAAATGTGTGAAAATTAAACACACAATAATCAATGAGTCAAGGAAGAAAACACAGGAAAATTAGAAATTATTTTTAGATGAATAAAAATGAAAATGCATCATAACAAAATTTATGGGATGCCATTTTCCAAGCCTCATTCCCAGGTAGATTTTAAAAAGAAAGAAAAATATAAAACAAATTAAACAATACAACAACAACAACAAAATCCTCTCGTATCTAACTGAATTATGTGCTGAGATTATTTATTGGTGAATCACTCCTGGTTTCAGTATAGTTTCCTACCACAGTATTTTGAGTTCTCTTGTCTTAACCAATTTTAACTTCTTGGAATATTAATGTAGAACCAATGGATATGTTTGGTGATATATATGGAAAGAATATATGAAAACCTAAACATATGACCCTGCATATTTATAGTTACTGCTTATCAGAACACAATTATGGGCTTTATAATCAAACATTTGAGTTCTCATACAGGCAATGTTAAGACTTGTTCTCTTAATGTGAAATTTATATGATAATAGTAATTAGATATGCAGGTATTTGTGAGGATTACATGAAAAAATGTATATAACTGGACTTAAAATAAATAATAAAAATTATTACTTATCAATTTGATTAGTTATTAATTAATAATTGCTAATAATCAAAGTTATTACTGTAATCTGAAACTTTGCTTTTCAAGCGTTATATAGAAATATTGGTTCATTTGGCTCAGTTTTTTGCCAAGGTATGACTAAACAGTTCTAGAATAAAAGCAAGGATATAGCCAGTATAAGTGCTTTCTATTAAGACATGATTATCAGATCCCCAGGCAGTGTGAGGAAGGACCAATGCAAATTCCCAGAGAAGAAAAGGAGACACCACATCTGTGAATGCTTCATCTTCCTATTTTCTGCTATTTTAAAAGCTCTATCTCCTAAGAGAGCAATTTAATACAAATTATGCTATGGGTTTCTTTCAGATTCTGAAGTATTCTGATCATTTCCCTCAGCTACATAGAGGTAGAATTCCAAAATGATTTATCTGTGGCAATATATGACTCTAATTGAATATTTCAAGATTGTTCTATGTACACCTAGTTTTAGTGGTGAGGGATAAAAATGACAGGTACATAACAAACACCTTAGATTCAAATATTTCCCCAGGTCTTTCCCAGTCTTTTGGAATTTTAAGATGGAATAAAACATAATTGCCTAGGACTAAAGTCAAGACCTGCTGGCAAAATGGAAAAAACAAAACAAAACAAAAACCTTGGTTTTCAGTTGCTTTACTTAGTAGATAGATTGCATTTTCTTCAATTGTATGTAATTAGAATTAATTACAATGTATGTAATTAGAATGTATGTAAACTAAGAACTCAGCTTAGATTAATCTTATAAAAATATATAGAACATCTTTAACTGTAACAGTATCTTACGTAGAACTAGTAAAATGAAATATTTTAGGAATGATTGATGTATTAGAAAGCTTTGTAGCAGGACAGAGTTTTTTGTTTGTTTGTTTGTTTGCTTTTGGCGGTACACAGGCCTCTCACTGTTGTGGCCTCTCCCATTGTGGAGCACAGGCTCCAGATGCGCAGGCTCAGCGGCCATGGCTCACGGGCCCAGCCTCTCTGCGGCATGTGGGATCTTCCCGGATTGGGGCACAAACCCATGTCCCCTGCATCAGCAGGCAGACTCTCAACCACTGTGCCACCAGGGAAGTCCAGGACAGAGTTTTTAAATAAATGTCAATAATGTTCACCAAATGTTTTGTGTTAAATGAGAGGTTACCTGTTTATTTTCTTTATTTCTCTCATGGCTATTATTTTAGTCAGCTGATGGGTGACTGGACTCATTGTATATTGGAAGTATAGTCATCTTTTGACTCCCACTTATTGATCTTATTGCATGTATTATAGCCATTTGGTTTCTTCGGAAAAACTCTCCAAAATATTGGCAAAATATCTTAAATTCTTCTAAATAATTGTGAATATTAATTTGCAATTTTTGTAATGATAGCATGATTTGCATTAAACATTTTGTTTTAGAAGTTGTGCTGAGAATTTTTAATCATTTCTCATTGTCCATTAATATAGAATTCAATAGCACAAAAAATTCTCAATATCCTTATTTCTCAATTTAAAACATCATCTTTAAAAATTCTCTTCACAATTTTATTTATTCTCTATTTGACCCTTGTTTTCTTTATGGTTGCTTTTATGTGTAGAAGTAGTTAGCTATTAGACTATTCTCACATTCAGTAGAGTAACTAAAATGCATAGCTATTTTCCTGAAGAATTTTATTTTAGTATGACCATGAAAATATAGTTCCCTGTTACAACTTCATTAAGTAAGAGTTATAACTATTAAATATGCTCCATTTGATAAAATAAAGTACAAGATTCTAATCATATGGTTATTTAATTTATTTGTGATTTCACTGGACAGAATAGTATTATCTAAGTAATGTCTCCACTGATGTTTATTTTCTTTGTGGGAATAGATAGAAGAAAAAGAAAAGTGCATGATAGTGCACAGCACTATAGTGACCACTGTTCCAACTACAGTGTGTGATTTTAAACTTAGGTTCAATTGGATCTAGTTTTACTTGCCTATAAGCCATCACTTCAATTGGTATTATTTGTGTGACAGTAAAAAAGAAGCAATTATTTTTAACTCTATTAATAAATAGCCTCATTTTTGAAAAAGAAAATGAGCTCCTACAATGAAAGCTATTCTAAGATAATTTTAATGCCCTTACATTTACCACTTTTATCTTCAAAAATAGTTTCTCAATAATAAAGATGACTTTAATTGGTATAGTGTAGAATTCACGTTGTGCTTTTATATGGGTTTTCTAATTGGAAATTTCAAAAAGCAACTTCAAATATGTCAGGAAGATAATTTCTATTATACACATGTAGAAAATACAATCTGTCTTAATAAAACAAGTACATTTGGACACTGATAGTAAATGCCTGAACCTGATCTAGTGCTTGTTTTCATAAATCCTTTGGTATGAACAAATATTTATGCTATGTGATAACTATACATAACAAACCACATTTGAATAATATTTTGATAGTAAAAGTATAAATGAGTAGATAAAAAAATTAAAATGTTAATTCTAACTATATTAATGGTAAAAATAAAACAATAAAAATAACAATAAAATCTTATTCTGTATTTATTATGTATCAGTACTTTGCTATTCCCATTACATTTTTATTTCTTATAGAAACCCTCCACATAAGGTAAGAATATCTCCATTTATAGGGAAGAAACAGCAGTTCTGGCAATTACTTAACCTTCTCAAGATTACAAAATATCCCCATTAATTAGATTAAACAATACAAATAGTCCAACATTAAAGACCACAAGAGAGCTTATACCTTATGACTAGGTCAGCCTCAACTAGGTTTGGGCAATCATCTAAGAGTGAAGTGTGACCCCTTAACTTGGGAGAGGAGTCCACATCATGAAAGATGATCGTCTTCATTCTAGATCCCTGACACATTTTTTTTTCCTGATTAAATTTCTGCCACCCACTTCTCTAACTTCTTACCCAGTTAAAGAAGTTAGACTTTCAGTGAAAGAGAATAAGTTAGAAGCCAACCTTAAGTCAACCTCCTCTGTAAAGCAAAAAATAAAGTTTTGTATGTGTGTGTGTGTAGAACTGATTTAGTGTTTATGATAATCCATGTGAACTTTAGAGTGGACTATACCTACAAAATATTGGTCATAACTGTTTCTATATTCTAACAACAGCAATAGCATGTGTACACCTGTGCATTAGAAACATTTAGAAACTGTGTTTATCATCGGGTCAGTGTTTTCCAAATATAATTATACCTACAGTGCTTTTTTTTTTCCAAAAATAATTACTCATGTTGCCCTTTTTACTGTAACATTTCATTTATAATTTTGCCTACGGCAAGAGGCTAATCATATAAGATAAATATTTGAATAAAATATGTTCAATCTTTAAAACAAAGCACCTATGAACACTAAATAAAAGGTCATATAAATTATTTGTGAAGAATATTTTTATTTAGCACTTTATTTTTATTAGCCTTTTACTAATTATTTTAGGATATAGTATTGGGGTCCCTTTTAATTATGTCAAGAGAATGTTGTTTTCAGATTTTTAAAGCACATGACTCTGCTTGATCTGATAGACTCCATTTGGTCATTGGAGATACACTTTCTTGTTTCCAGCATTTATAATCATTCCATTGCCAATAACTTTTTAATGTGAAAGTATA
>NW_020175414.1:2138262-2140816 GCF_003031525.2 Neophocaena asiaeorientalis asiaeorientalis | reverse complement strand
CTAGTATATATATATATATATATATATAGTACTTTAGGGATTGAATAAGATTTATCCATATAAAGCACTTAGGTTAATGCCTATAACTTGGTAAGGACTCACTTGATGTTATTGTAGTTGTCATTATTATGCCAACCTCCAGCTCAAATTACTCTGTTTTCCCCTGTTAAATAAGTAACTTCAAATACTTGAGGTATAATAATTACTTTCAAATCTGGCTATCCATCAGTATCATCTAACTAGCTTTTAACAAGCAAAGAATCCTAGGTTGTCATTCTTGGGGATAGATTAAGATTGTGTTTGATCCCAAAGTGAAACTGAGCAGGACTCTATGGAACCCTCCCAAATACAAAAGCCTTTCCATGTCCCTTGCTTCTTGTTTGTAAGATAAAGGATTCAGCCTCTTAAACCATTCTCCAGTTCCAAATAGCAGATTCAAATAGTTACTAATTAGGGGAATAAGGGAATGCAGAAACAAAGGAAAGGCAGTCAAGTCACAATGCTGAAGTGATGGGGCAGGGTTCCTGGATCCTACTCTATGGATATACATAAAATCTGATACATACATCTGAGTTCTTCTACAGAGACTAAGGCCCCCACCTAGGTGGAGGATGGTAACTTCAGGGTGAGCATAAGCATGTGTACCCCAGACTGGTCAGAACAAGATGGGTGATGACTGAGATTCCTGGAACACAGCCCTGTTACCTCAACACCAACCAATCTGAAGAATGTTACACAACTGAAACCCACCTGCCAAATTTGCCTTTAAAAAACTCAAACTTTCCCCTGAGACCCATCAGGGAGTTTGGGTTTTCTGAGCATGAGCCATCTCTTCTCCTGGCTTGACCCCGACAGTAAACATTTTTCTGCTCCAAGCTCCGATATTTTGGTTTGTTTGGCCTCACTGTTCATCAGGCACATGAACTAGAGTTAAACGACAAAATGTTGGATATTTAAAAACATGAACATAAGTTTATTTTGAAGGAGCTGGGCCTCTACTTTTATGGAGCTGCCTTTGTTTTCCATTAGTTTATTTGGATTATCTTATTCAAGGATATAATCTCATTAATATAAGAAATATATCAGTTAATTAATCAATGGTGATAGAATTCTAGTGTCTGGCTTTCATTGACCAATATGTTTGATAATTGTAAGTATATATGACCATTGTTACATTTTCAATATTATTGTATTTAATGATGTTTAAAATTAAGATAAAGTTGTATTTTTATTATTTTATACTATCAAAAGAATATCATTAATAATAAAAATTAATTATTTTGACATTATAATAGCTGAATTATTGGATTTTTTTAAGTTTTCTGTTTTTATGTTGCTTTTTTTAACATTAATCTCTCTCCAAACCATTTTTATATGTAGTTCTGCTTCTGTTTATTTTTGTTCTTTTTTGGAAATATGTACATTATAGTTGAATTTACATTTAAATCTTATTTACCTAAGAATGGCATTTATTGTCCATTTATGTATAATGGAAAAAAATGTTATTAAGTATCTTTTTAAAATATTTATGCTATTTACCAGATTAAAACATCCTCTCTTATTGCTCAGTTACTATATATTCTGAAGAAAAATTAGAATTGATGAAAACTGTCATAATTGATTATTTTTATATTTTATTTTGTATAATAATGTATAATACACCATAACCATGAGCAACAAATATATGTGTCTCCGAAAACATCACCCTCCCATGCAACCAGAATTTTCCCTAATTAATATAAACTTTGCTTTTAATCTCACACCTAGGGAGGGATATACAATTAAAAACTAAAAATAAGAATTCACTGAAGACCATAGGAATACATAAATATATATGTAAATTAAATTAAAAAAATTTTGCTTATCAAATGAATAAACACAAGACACATTTTGTTTGTCTTCTCAAGTTACTTTCCTTCAGGTTACTTTTCTTCTTTTCTCCTTCCTGTGAGCTTAAACTCTTCATTTGTGTAATCTGTATTGTAGTAAGTCACGTCTGCCACAGCTATGGAAGTTGAGCACATAAAACAAGTTGTATCCATAAAGCCTGTGCTGATAATCCCCAAAGAAAGCTTTTTCTCCCTTTTGAATTTATTTTTATTGAAATATAATTGACATGTGACATTATGTAAGTTTAATGTGTACAATATGCTGATTTGATACAGTTACATATTGCAATATACTAAAAACTCTATCATGTCACATAATTATCATTTCTTTTTTAGTGATGGGGAAAATAAGATCTGGTCTCTTAGCAACTTTGAAGTTTATAATACAGTATTGTTGTCTATATTTACTATGCTGTGCATTAGATCTCTAGAAATTATTTATCTACTAGTTCCAATTTTGTGTTCTTAAACAACATATCTCCTATTTTTCAACCCCCTTAATTGTCATACAACTCCTTATTTTTATGAGTTCAGCTTTTTCAGATTCCACATATAAGTGATATCATACAGCATTTGTCTTTCTCTGACATCTCACTTAGAATAATGTTGTAAGTTCCATCCTTGTCACAAATGGCAAGATTTCCTTTACGGTGGAATAATATATG
>NW_020175414.1:2134214-2138061 GCF_003031525.2 Neophocaena asiaeorientalis asiaeorientalis | reverse complement strand
TATATATATATATATAATATATATATCTCACAACTTCATTATCCATTCATCTGTTGATGGACACTTAAGTTATTGGTTATTGTGAGTAATTCTACAAGAAGCATGGGAGCATACATATAATCTTTGATATCCTATTTTCATTTCCTTTGGATAAATATCATAAGTGGAATTACTAGGTCATCTGTTTGTTCTAATTTTAATTTTTTGAGGAAACTCCATACTGTTTTCCATAGTGGTTAAATGTATGAGATTACTATGCACAATTATATGCTAACAAATTGGATAACCTAGAGAAAAACAGAAAAATTCCTAGAAATATACAACCTACCAAGACTGTATCAAGAAGAAATAGAAAATCTGAATAGGCCAGTAATGAGTAAGTGATTAAATTAGTAATCAAAAATCTTCCAACACAGAAAACTCCAGGACCAGATGGCTTTACTGATGAATTCTACCAAATATTTAAAGAAGAATTAACATCAATCCTTTTTAAACTTTTCCAAAAAATTGAAAAAGAGGAAATAGTTCCAAACTCAGTTTACAAGGCCAGCATTACTCTGATACCAAAACCAGATAAGAAGCTACAAGAAAAAAAACAAAGAGTATAGATAAATATACCTAATGAACATATATGAAAAATTCTCAACAAAATATTAGGAAAACAAAATTCAACAACACATTTAAAGTATTATATACTATGATCTCTAGTGGGATTAATCCCTCTGATGCGAGGATGTTTTAACATACACAAGTTAGTAAATGGGATACAACACATTAATAGAATGAAAGATAAAAATCACATGATCATCTGAATAGACGCAGAAAAGTATTTGACAAAAATGTAACATTTTTTTAATGATAAAATTCCTCAACAAACTGAATACAGAGGAAACCTATGTCAACATAATAAAGGTCATGTATGAAAAACCCACAGCTAATATCATACCCAATGGTGAAAAATTGAAAGCTTTTTCTTTAAGATCAGGAACAACACTTGAGTGACCACTCTCACCACTCTTATTTAACATAGTACTAGAAGGTTTAGCTAGGGCAATTAGGCAAAACAAACAAAAAAAAACTTATTCAAATCGTAAAGGAAGGAGTAAAACTGTTGTTTTTACAGATGACAGGATCTTATATATAGAAAATTCTAAAGACTCAACCAAAACTTTGGAACTAATCAATGAATTCAGTAAAGATATAAAATTAACATATAGAAATCAGTTGCATTTCTATAAAATCACAACAAAACATCTGAAAAATAAATTTTAAAAAAACACATTCACAATAGCATCAAAACCAAAATACTTGGAATAAATTTAATCAAAGAAGTGAAAGAACTGTACAATAAAATCTATAAGACTTTGATGAAAGAAATGGAAGAAAACAGATACTAAGATAGTGCATGTTTATGGATTGGAAGAATTAATATTGTTAAAATGTTCATACCACCCAAAACCATTTATAGATTCACTGAAATCCCTAGCAAAATTCCAATGGAATTTTTCTTAGAAATAGAAAAGAAATCCTAATTTTTTTATGTAATCACAAAAGGCCCTGAATAGCTAAAGACATACTGAAAAAGAGGACCAAACCAGAGGCATCGTACTTCCTGATTTCAAACTCCATTACAAAGCTATAGTAATTATAACAGTATATTACTGGTTTAAAAATAGATACATACATCCTTGAAACAGAACAGAGAGCCCAGAAATAAGCCCCGACATATACAGTCAACTAGTATTTGACAAGGGAGTCAAATAACATTCAATAAGGATAATCTTTTCTACAAATGATGTTGAGGAAAAAAAAGATAAACACATGCAGAAAAATGAAATTGGACCCCTATCTTACACAACTCATAAAAATTAGAGACTTAAACATAAGACTTGATACCATGAAATTCCTAGAAGAAAACGTAGGGTAGAAGCTCCTTGACATTCATTTGGGGTAATGATTTTTTTTAATTTAACACAAAAAACACAGGAAACACAAGGAAAAATAAACAAGTAGGACTCCATCAAACTAAAAAAATTCTGCATAGAAAAAGAAACAATAAAGTGAAAAGGCAAGCTATGGAATGGAGAAAATATTTGCAAACCATGTTCTGTTAAGGGGTTAATATCCAAAATATGTAAAGAATTTATACAACAATATAAAAAAATAATTAAAATGAGCAGAGGAAATAAATAGACATTTTTTTCAAAGATGACATACAAATAGCTAACAGGCACAAGAAAGATGCTCAAATCATTAAACATCAGGGAAATGCAAATCGAAGCCACAATATCACCTCATACCTATTAGAATTGCTGTCATCAGAAAGACTGAGATAACAAGTGTTGGTGTTGATGTGGAGATAAGAGAAAATGGTTTTTCTTATTAAAATTTGAGAAGGCTTCAGATGAGTTGCTTTTTGAGAGCCTGATAGCTAGCATGATGACATATCAAAGTAGGAAATGCTTCCTCTCTCTAGGAATCTTGGGTAAAAATTTATGATAAAAACCTGTTTACCTGGTCATTATATTGGTTGGATGGGGGATATCTGGTCAAATAAGATCATTTAAGAAAAATTGTCATAAAATTTGAACTGTGGACACATTTTTATTTGATAGTATATATAATGTCTGTCAGTTACAACCTCCTTGATTCTGGTCTTGGTTGTGGTTTACCTAGGTTGAACATGTAATTGCTCCTACAAAGGAGGACAATTATGTATGTAAAAGAAGGGCTAATCAGATTTACAGTAGGAGAAATGGCATAAATCAGGACTGTTGTCAGCAAAACTAAATGTAGGGACACATAAATGGTAAGACACCACAATATTTCTTACAGTGTTAATGTTTTTTAAATAAGAGATTGCTAGCTTACAGAAAGAAAAGGCTTTCTCAAAATATTTTGTATCCGCCTTAGTTATGGGCTCAGAGAAGCATGAATTTAAGAAATATTTGTGAATAAATTGATGAATAAATGAAAGAATGAATATTCTCAGTTTGTCTCTAAACCTTCCTTTCTTCAAAATTACCATAAAAAATGTTTAAGGGAAATGAGAAGATTTACAGAGAAAGTAGAACACCATAATTATAACTCAAAAGATATTAGAGGAAAAATAGAAAATGCTTTGTAATTTACACCTACATTAACTATGAATGTTAACAGATTAGGTGTTCCATTTTTATTCACATAAATAAAAAATGATTTAAATTATTAATAATACTAAGATGAACTAAAAAAGAAAGAATACTGATTTTAGCTAACTATAACGTTTTGACAGAAATGTAGTAAAATTTCTAATAATTTCTATCTTCATATTGTATAAAAATGAAACCTTAAAATAATGTCATAATAGTTATTAATTCCCTTGGAATTAATTATGGAACTAATCGTGCTAATATGACTCTCATTAGTACCTCATTTGTTACAATTTCATATATACTATAACATTTGTTAAATTACCTTGAATATTTAATTAACTGATGTGATTATATAACTTTTTCCCCTTATCATCATAGAGCAGATGGAAAAGAGACATTATTTGTGTGTCTCTAGTTGCAATTAAATGAAGATTTTTAAGGAAAATCATGGAATATGTGAAAAAACAAACTGAGATGAAAAGTAACATTTCTTTTCTAAAGGGCTTCTGGAAAACTAATTTGTGTGTTATTTATATAGTAGTGTTATTTAAGATAATTTTCTATCTTTTTTTTGAGAATTAATCAACCTTATAGGACTGTATTTTACTTTACATATAGGAATATGCAAGAAATAACATCTTCTAAGATATAGTGTAATTGAATATATATGAGGGAAATGGAAAATCTGGATTTATGATTTCCATTTAAGTAAT
>NW_020175414.1:2030424-2133820 GCF_003031525.2 Neophocaena asiaeorientalis asiaeorientalis | reverse complement strand
AAGTAGGAGGAGGAACAAAAGAATGAAATAGCTTAAAGTAAAAGGAAGGCAACAGTGGCAGGTCAGTCCTGAAGTAGGAGCAAGATGAAGAAGAAGCAGAGATAAAAAGTGCATAATGAGTTAATGGTGAGGGATAATCTTTGAGGCAACGAGACAAATTTGTTGTAGCTAAAACAAAGAGTAAAACTTAAAAATATCATTTGTGACTTCCAAATTATTATTTTAAAAGTTTTAATTACAATCATTGAGCTTCAGAATTGAAAAACAGGTCATTTTTATAATGCTATTTTTCAGCTGGGTACAAATTACTGCTTATTTATAGTTTTTCTTAACTGAAGAGGAGAGGTAAATGATAAGAGGTAAGATAATAATTTCACTCCAGTAAATAGATGATGAAAGATAGTACTAGATTTAGGAAACTGTTCCTATATTCCACAGTGTACAGGCTTTTGAATATTTAGGAAAGTTAGTGGCAAGTATTACTAATTTAGATGAAAATAACTTCATATACTTTTTTGCATGGTGACATTAGATATATCATATTGTTTCCATAAAGCTCATTTGACATTTTTTGTACAACCAAATTAATTCATTCTGCCCGTTTAAAAAGGAATGATTTAGGGGGCTTCCCTGGTGACACAGTGGTTGAGAGTCCGCCTGCTGATGCAGTGGACACGGGTTCGTGCCTCGGTCTGAGAGGATCCCACATGCTGCGGAGCAGCTGGGCCCGTGAGCCATGGCCACTGAGCCTGCGCGTCCGGAGCCTGTGCTCCGCAATGGGAGAGGCCACAACAGTGAGAGGCCCGCGTACCACAAAGAAAAAAAAAAAAAGAATGACTTAGGCTGAATATTCTGATGGGAATATTCATAGCACTAGAATGGTCAAAGATTAATTGATTTTAATCTAAAGTCTTTCTCTAGAGATGAGCCATGGTCACTGAACTCTTCTACTTATTTATTGGCTTCTTGGATAAGGACATAAATAGCTTACCTCTGTAATGTGAAGGATATGCAGGTGGGTGAGAGAGAGAGAGAGAGAGAGAGAGAGAGAATAATGTGTGAAGAGCTTTGAACCAAAAATAAAATGCCAGCTGTGGAGAATGGTGTGTGATGGAACTGGTTTTTGCTCAGATATTTTAAAAGATACCAAGATATTTAGTTGACCGTAGGTTCAATGTACATTAGCAGGGAGCCAAAATTTCTGCCCTAAAAGATACTGCATGAGAAGAATTATTGATTTCAGAGGGGGAAAAATGACCATAGATAATATGCAAATAACTGTATCCTAAGATTTGGATGTCACAGTTTAATAAGAACATGATGAAGTACAAAAGGGTTAAGGAGATAGAAATCTAGAGAGTACCTCATAGGAATGATTGAAAGCAATGAGTATATTTGACTTTATGAAGGAAATTTAAAAAGCGAAATAACAGTTAAACTCA
Source organism: Neophocaena asiaeorientalis asiaeorientalis (assembly GCF_003031525.2). Classification (NCBI taxonomy): domain Eukaryota; kingdom Metazoa; phylum Chordata; class Mammalia; order Artiodactyla; family Phocoenidae; genus Neophocaena; species Neophocaena asiaeorientalis. The sequence goes on along the minus strand of NW_020175414.1, from coordinate 2,132,378 downwards.
AATAGTTAAAATATGAAGGAGGCTTATATTTATTGTATGTATTCTAATAGGAATAATAAGAAATAATCTTTGGAAATTAATGAGACATATTTCAATGACAGCATAAGGAACAACTAGAGTTGTTTCTGAGCAGGATGCATTTCCATATGACATAAAAATATCCCCTGTGTGGAGACTTTTACACACAGGTTGGATGTTTACTTGCCAAAGATGTCATAGAGCAGGTTCTTCCTTGGTTGGCCCATTTCTTCCCATATTTACCTTTGCATAATTAGAATACTAATAGGTAAAAATTATGCAATAATATTTGATTCCTTGAGATTTTGAGGATGCAAACTGTTATGGATTAAACATTTCTGAAGAAGGAGAAAGTAAGGAGGAGGAGGAGTGGGAGAATAAAAATTAGAACAAGATCAGGAAGATGAAATAAACCACATTTAAAATAGTCATACATTTTCTGCATTGTGTAGAGTGCAAAAAGAGAAAAAGGAATGCAAACCTAGACATAGAATTTTCTATCGAAAATTATGTGGTCAGAGAACTCAAAGGAGAATGAATCCATACTCAAATGTGGAAGAAGCCCAGACTAAGATAGTAAAATTCCATTACTTATTTAATTCTGTAAGCAATGAACTGATTATGTACCAATTTTGTCATCCAACTTGGTATAGTCCAGTTTAATAAGTTACATGTGAAGAGTGGAGTGTGGGGTGAGGAGGGTAGTTAAAGAGTTTGGGGTTTCTTTTCGTGATTATGAAAGTGTTCTAAAGTTGACTGTTGTGGTGATTGCACATATATGTGAATATAGTAAAAATCATTGAATTATATACTTTGAATGGATAAATTAATTGGTATGTAAATTATAGCTCAATAAAAACAAATAAATTATATGTATATATTTACACATGTGTATAAAACTTGACTTTAATAATCACTTGAATGCATAGCTTATTCCATCTCATGAACTACAATTTTCTTTTTGAAAATGAGTCTTATCTTTTAAGCTATATTTTAAATTGTGAAAACTACATTATACAGCCTTATTAAAACCTTCAGATTGCTACTGTAATGATATTTTTGTAAACATTTGTATTATATGATACATGCTATGCTTCATGCTGACATAAATATGGTGAAGAACATTAATAAAGGGGATTTATATGATTCAAACAGAGATGGTGGCACTTTGAATGACTTTGAAGAAAAAATGAATTTTTACATTTCCCATGTTTGTGTCTTGTGTATGCATTTATCAAGTAGAATTTGATATAATGCTTACTTTTTTAAAAATAATTTTATGTAGGGGCAACATTATTTTTGAGATAAGTCTGTGTATTAGTCAGCATTCTCCAGAGAAACAGAATCAATAGAATATATACAGATATATAGAAAGAGATTTATTTTGAAGGATTGACTCACATGATTATGGAGGCTGAGAAGTTCCATGATCTGCCCTTTAAAATATAGGACCAGGGGTTTATTTCAGTACAAAACCCAAAGGCCTGAGAACAAGGGGTGGGGTGGGGGGTTAATGATGTAAGTCCCAATCTGAATCCAAAGGCCCAAGAACCAGGCTAATGATGTAAGAGTCCAAGTCTGAGGCCAGAGGCTCTAGAACCAAGAGAGCTGATGTCCGAGGCAGGAGAAGATAGATGGCCTAGTTCAAGCATAAGGCAAATTTGCTCTTCCTTTGCCATTTTGTTTTACCCAGGCCCTCAACTGATTGGATGATGCCCACCTGCGTTGGTAAGGGTGATTTTTACTCAGTCTTCCAATTCAAATGCTAATCTCTTCTGGAAACATTCTCATAACAATGTTTTACCAGCTGCATGGACACACTTTAGCCCCGTCAAATTGGCACATATAATTAACCATCAACAGTCTGTGTACTTGTTAAACTTTGTTGTTCGTAAGTAAATGAGCTTATGATCATCTCTCTTGAGATGTCATTTTCATCCCCTCTTAAGCAGCAATTCAGAATCTCTCTGATCCTCCTGCTTTTTATTACATTATAGTCACCTCTGTGGAAACCACTGTGTAGAAGTTAGAACCTCTCCTCAGACCTATACCATCGGCTTCTCACCTCCTCCCTCAACATTTCTCGGCCAACACAGTGGTCTGGGGCACTACAGGAGTTTCCCTGCCCACCCATATACAACTGATAAGTGATAAGAAACACCTGAGATTTTTAAAAGTCCCCAAATTCTTGAGTACCTCACTACCCATAACACTGGCCAACTTATCCTTGCATTGGTTCTCCCTTTTTCCCTCCCTTGCAGTCTTGTGTGCTATACTGTTTCTCTTGGGCATCATATTCCCCCAATAAAATCCTCACACCTAGATCCTTTCTCTGGTCCCACTCTCTAGGAATCCAGAGCTAAAACAATTGTTTTTCATACCAAACCTATTCAGGTTTATTACACTAAACTGGTTCTAAGGAAATTCATTCTTGTATGATATTCATTCCATATTCTATTCATTCTATACTCTAATTGATTAAAAAACATGGCTACTTCCTGAGGTTTTTCACATTACTTTTATATAGATGCAATTTTCAAAAATTTTTTTCTCATTTTTCTTCAGATTGATTGAGGTATAATTCCCATATAACATTATATATATTAGTTTCAGGTGTACAACATAAGGATTCAGTGCTTGAATCATATTGAAAAATGATCAAGTGGCACTTATTTTAATATGTCCCCTGACATGAGAAATAGGCATTCGAATGTAGCATTCTACAAATGACATAAATAGAGTGGTAGTGTTTTTTAGTAACTTTGTAATATCTATACAAGTACGTTATTCCTGTTTATATCCTGTCAGAGAATTTTTGTAAATTTTAATTATGGATAAACAAGAAATGGTTCTACTTTTGGGAAAGCCATTTTTATAAAATTCTTAGTCAGGAAAAGGTCAAATATCTACAGTTTATTTATTTATATGTTTATCTAGTACCAAATATTTATGATGTGCCTTCTATTTGCCAGAAAGTTATCAAATTTTGATGTGCAAATGTAGAATATTTTCTTTAATATTATCATATGAATAGAAAATACACTCTAAAATGCATTACTTTGTGAATAAATATATACTAGTGCCTCCTCTCCCACACCTCTTTGGCCACTGATTGACCAAAACATCTACACCAATATCGATAGATGAATCCATGAATATGTGGATGGCACTTGCTCAACTGAGCAATCCCAGATTTACAAATCCCTGAACTTTGAAGGAATTTGTAAGCTTTTTAAACAAGATTGGTTCAAGAAATTCTGTAGTAATTACATACTTTGTTTAGTATTTATGTTGCCAGCAGTGAGTACTTTGGTATAAAATGTGCCTAACCATTTGAATGATTATATTGAGCAACTACAATGGTCTGGGCAGTTTTAAACACCAATGATTTTTTCAGTATTTTTTTTAACATCTTTATTGGAGTATAATTGCTGTACAATGGTGTGTTAGTTTCTGCTTTATAACAAAGTGAATCAGTTATATATATGCATATATGTCCATATCTCTTCCCTCTTGAGTTTCCCTCCCTCCCACCCTCCCTATCTCACCTCTCTAGGTGGTCACAAAGCACCAAGCTGATCTCCCTGTGCTATAGGGCTGCTTCTCACTAGCTATCTATTTTACATTTGGTAGTGTATATATGTCTATGCCACTCTCTCACTTTGTCCCAGCTTACCCTTCCCCCTTCCTGTATCCTCAAGTCCATTCTCTAGTAAGTCTGTGTCTTTATTCATGTCTTGCCCCTAGGTTCTTCATGACCATTTTTTTAGATTCCATATATATGTGTTAGCATTGTGTATTTGTTTTTCTCTTTCTGACTTACTTCACTTTGTATGACAGACTCTAGGTCCATCCACATCATCACAAATAACTCAGTTTTATTTCTTTTTATGACTAATATTCCATTGTATATATGTGCCACATCTCCTTTATCCATTCATCTGTTGATGGACACTTAGGTTGCTTCCATGTCCTTGCTATTGTAAATAGAGCTGCAATGAACATTTTGGTACATGATTCTTTTTGAATTATGGTTTTCCAGGGTATATGCCCAGTAGTAGGATTGCTGGTTCGTATGGTAGTTCTATTTTTAGTTTTTTAAGGAACCTCCCTACTGTTCTCCATAATGGCTGTATCAATTTACATTCCCACTAACAGTGCAAGAGGGTTCCCTTTTCTCCACACCCTCTCCAGCATTTATGGTTTGTAGATTTTTTGACGGTGTCCATTCTGACTGGTGTGAGATGATATCTCATTGTAGTTTTGCTTTACATTTCTCTAATGATTAATGATGTTGAGCATTCTTTCATGTGTTTGCTGGCAATCTGTATATCTTCTTTGGAGAAATGTGTATTTAGGTCGTCTGCCCATTTTTGGATTAGGTTTTTGTTTGTTTTGATATTGAGCTGCATGAACTGCTTGTAAATTTTGGAATTAGTGCTTTGTCCGTTACTTCATTTGCAGATATTTTCTCCCATTCTGAGGGTTGCCTTTTCGTCTTGTTTATGGTTTCCTTAGCTGTGCAAAAGCTTTTAAGTTTCATCAGGTCCCATTTGTTTATTTTTGTTTTTATTTCCATTTCTCTAGGAGGTGGATCAAAAAGGATCTTGCTGTGATTTATGTCATAGAGTGTTCTGCCTATGTTTTCCTCTAAGAGTTTGATAGTTTCTGGCCTTACATTTAGGTCTTTAATCCATTTTGAGTTTATTTTTGTGTATGATGTTAGGAAGTGTTCTAATTTCATTATTTTACATGTAGTTGTCCAGTTTTCCCAGTACCAATTATTGAAGAGGCTGTCCTTTCTCCACTGTATATTCCTGCCTCCTTTATAAAAGATAATGTGACCATATGTTCGTGGATTTATCTCTGGGCTTTCTATCCTGTTCCATTGATCTACATTTCTGTTTTTGTGCAAATACCATACTGTCTTGATTACTGTAGCTTTGTAGTGTAGTCTGAAGTCAGGGAGTCTGATTCCTCTAGCTCTGTGTTTCTTTCCCAAGACTGCTTTGGCTATTAGGGGTCTTTTGTGTTTCCTTACAAATTGTGAAATTTTTTGTTCAAGTTCTGTGAAAAATGCCAGTGGTAGTTTGATAGGGATTGCATTGAATCTGTAGATTGCTTTGTGTAGTATAGTCATTTTCAGTATTTATTTTACACTTTGAAATGGACACCTGAGCAAATTATAGAATATATGAATTAAATTCAATTGTATGGATTAGTGTTATATGTAAGGTTTACTGATTGAATGATTTAAGTAATGTCCAGTGTAAGTTTTTTTTCTTAATAAAATTAGGTTAGATTTATATGGTAAAAGCTTAGGGCTCAATTTTGACATTCATCAGTTGATGGAAACTCAGGTTTCTTCCATATCTTAGCTATTGATTGTCAATAATGCTGCTCTAACCATTAGGGTACATATATCTTCTTGAATTCGTGTTTTCCTTTTCTTTGGATATATACCCAAAAGTAGAATTGCCAATCATATGGTAGTTGTATTTTTAGCTTTTTGAGGAATCTCCATACAGTTTTCCATAGTCATTGCACCAATTTACATTCCCACCAACAGTGTACAAGTGTTCTCTTTTCTCCATAACCTCCACAACATTTATTATTTGTAGACTATTTGATTATACCGTTTTACAGGTGTAAGATGATATCTCATTGTGGTTTTAATTTGCATTTCTCTGATGATTAGTGATGTTGAGCATCTTTACATGGGCCTATTAACCATCTGTTTACTTCTTTGGAAAAGTCCCTATTAAGGTTTTATATCCATTTTTGTTATTAAGTTGTCTGAGTTGTTTATATACTTTGGATATTAAACTGTATCCATCATATTATTTGCAAATATTTTCTCCCATTCAATAGTTTGTCTTTTCATTTTGTTGATGGTTTCCTTTTCTGTGCAAGAGCTTTTACCTTTAACTAGGTCCCATTTTCTTATTTTTGGCTTTTGTTTCCTTTGCCATAGGAAGAGAAAGATCCAAAAAATTATTGCTACAATTTATGTCAAATAATGTTCTGCCTATGATTTCTTGTAGGAGTTTTATGATTTCTGGTCTTGCATTTAAGTCTTAGGCCATTGTGAGTTTTATTTTTTTGTAAGGTGTGAGAAAATGTTTTAATTTCATTTTTTTCTATGTAGCTATCAAGTTTTCTCAGCTCTATTTGTTGAAGAGACTGTCTATTCTCCATTGTATATTCTTGCCTCCTTTGTCATAGATTAATTGACATAAGTGCATGTGTTTATTTCTGGGTTCTCTATTCTGTTCCATTGATCTACTGTAGCTTTATAGTTCATTCTGAAGTCAGGTAAATGATATCTCTAGCTTTGTTCTTTTTTCTCAAGATTGCTTTGGCTTATCAGGTCTTGTGCAGTTCCATATAAATTTCAGGATTATTTGTCCTATTCTGTGAAAAATGACATGGATATTTTGATAAGTATTGCACTAAAAGTGTAGATTGCTTTGGATATTATGGACATTTTAACATTATCATTTCTCCCAACCCATGAATATGGGGTATCTTTCCATTTCTTTGAATCCTCTTCAATTTCTTTCATCAACATTTTATAGATTTCAGAGTATAGGTCTTTCATCTTTCACTTTCTTGGTTAAGTTTATTTGTAAGTATTTTACTCTTTCAATGCAACTTTAAATGGTATTGTTTTCTTGCTTTCTCTTTATGATAGTTCATTATTACTGTATTGAAATACAAGAGACTTCTTTATATTAACCTTATATTCTGCAACTCTACTAAATTAATTTATTAGTCCTAATAGTTTTTGGTGGAGACTTTAGGGTTTTCTATATATAGTATCATGTCATCTTCAAATAGCGACTGTTTTACTTCTTCTCTTCCAGTTTGGATGTCTTTTATTTCTTTTTCTTGTCTGATTGCTGCAGCTAGAACTTTCAATAAAATGTTAAACAGAAGTGTTGAGGGGGACATCCTTGTCTTGTTCCTGATTTTAGAGGAAAAGTTTTCAGCTTTTCAAAATTGAGTATGATATTAGCTGTGGGTTTGTCATAAATGGCCTTTATTGTGTTGAGGTATGTTCCCTCTATACTAACTTTGTTGAGACTTTTTATCATGAATGGATGTTGAATTTTGTCAAATGCTTTTTTCTGTGTCCAGTGAAATAATCATGTGATTTATTCTTCCTTATTGATGTGGTGTATCACAGTGATTGATTTGCAGATAATGAACCATTCTTACAATATTGGAATAAATCCCACTTGATCATGGCATATGATCCTTTTTATATATTGTTGAAATTTGTTTGTTGATATTTTGTTGAGGATTTTTGCATAGCTATTCATCAGAATTATTGACCTGTAATTTTGTTGTTGTTGTTTTTAGTGTCATTTTTGGGCTTTGGTATCAGGGTAATTGTGGTCTTGTAGAATGAATTTGAGAATGTTCCCTACTCTTTAATTTTTTGGAATAGTTTGAGAAATATTGTATAGCTCTTCTTTATATGTTTGGTGGAATTATCCTGTGAAGCCAACTAGTCCTAGACTTTTGTTTGGCTGGTGTTTTTTATTATAAATTCAATTTCACTGTTCAAATAGTCTACTTGAACCTGATTTACTCTTGAAAGAACGTATGCTTCTAGAAAGTTAGCCATTTCTTCTAGTTGTCCAATTAATTGACATTTAACTGTTAGTAGTATTCTCTTACAATTTTTTCATTTTTGCTTTTGTGTTTCTGTGGTATCAGTTGTTATGTCTCCTCTCTCATTTTTAATTTGTTTATTGGTGTTCTCTCTTTTTTCTTAATGAGCCCCGCAAAGCTATCAATTTTGTAGATCTTTTCAAAAAACAGCTCTTTTCTATTGTTCTTTTTTTTCAGGGTTATATTTCATTTACTTCCTCTCTGATCTTTATTTTTTCCTTCCTTTTGTTGACCTGGGCTTTGTTTGTTCTTTTTCTAATTATTCTAGATGGTAGGTTAGGTTGTTTGGTTGAGATTTTTCTCGTTTCTTGAGGTAGGCTTGTATTGTTATAAACTTCCCTCTTAGAACTGCTTTTGCTGTATCATAGATTTTCAAAAGTTGTGTTTTTATTTTTATTTGCCTTGAGGTATTTTCTGTTTTCCTCCTTGATTTCATCATTGACCCATTTTATTTTCATTTGAAATAAATTCTTCTGTTTTCCCATTTTGCTTAACTTTCTCTGTTTTTATGAAATAAGGTGAAACACTTAACCTATTCCAGTCTTGAAGAATTGTCTTTGTGTGGGAGTATTTTGATACAGTCTGCAAGTGTCCAATGGCTTTGTTGTGAGAGCTGGCTCTGACATGAAAAGAAGTCATGTCTTCCCCTGGGGGTATGCTGACAGCTATCAACTTGGTAAGATGTGGGGCTGGAGATAGAGTGGCTAGAGCCAGAGTTAGGTATAAGCCAGGGTTTCTCCTCTGCTCAGTGGCCTTTAATTGGGAGCAAGTTTGGGTACCAAGTTACTGGAGAAGCACCCTAAGGGTGGGTTCCAAGCTGGTCTGCTACCTTCAAGTGTGTACTCTCCATTCTTCTAGCACTGACACATTTATTCTAGAAGGGAACAGTGCTGGAGCACATGGTGTGGGCCAGGACACATTGCAGGACAGTACCGGCACACCAGTTCCTAATTGCTCCAGATCTGCTGCCAGCACAAGCACTTGTAATGGCTCCTCTTGTCCAATTTGGATCACATTCCAGGTCCAAGCTGGCCTCTGTTCCCCCCACAACTGTGCACTCTCCTCAGCCCTGGCAGCCTTTGTTGTAATGTGGAGTTTTGCCATGGAGTAAGAGGGGCCCAAGTGGGTGCTTGGCTCAGGCTGGGGTGGTCATAAGAAACCAGACAGAGACTCGGGCAGTTTAAATCTGCTTCCTTCACCTTGTTTTGGGAGCAAGCATGCATGTGTGTGCTCTTCATGGGTAGAGTCTAGGTTTCTTTCAGCCCCAATCTGTCACACTGGGTTTTCCACTAGCTTAGGGGACTCCTTCTCCACATGTTAGACTCCAGAGCTAGGGCACCCAACATGTGGTCCAACCAGCTACCTCCACAGAGAGGATTTCTGAGCCTGTGTAATTCCTCTTCACTTTCTAGGGGAACAGGTCCCATCCTGAAACCTTCTCTTCCCTTCCAATCCAAATGTGTGAATCTTTCTTACAGTCTTCATTATATGAGTCTTTCTGCAGGTCACCAGATTGCTTTCACTGAGAATTGCTCCAATTGTAGAAGTATTTTTGATGTGTTCATCTGGGGGAGTTGAGCTCTGCATCCTCCTACTCTGCCATTTTGATCTCCTGTCTATGTTATGTATATATTACCACAATAAAAAAAACTTAAGGGTCAGTGTTCATATTAAAATAACATCAAACAGAGACGAGGGGAAAATGGTGGAAGAGTAAGATGTGGAGATCACCTTATTCCCCACAGATAAACCAGAAATACATCTACACGTGGGCCAACTCCTACAGAACACCTACTGAACGCTGGCAGAAGACCTCAGACCTTCCAAAAGGCAAGAAAGTTCCCACATATCTGGGTAGGGCAAAAGAAAAAAGAATAAACAGAGACAAAAGGATAGGGATGGGACCTGCACCAGTGGGAGGGAGCTGTGAAGGAGGAAAGGTTTCCACACACTAGGAGGCACCTTCATGGGCAGAGACCGCGGGTGGCTGAGGGGGTAGTTTCGGAGGTGTGGAAGAGAGCACAGCAAAAGGGAAGCAGAGGGCAAAGTGGAGAGATTTCCGCACAGAGGATCGGTGCCAACCAGCACCAGCCCAAGAGGCTTGTCTGCTCACCAGCTGGGGCAGGCGGGGCTAGGAACTGAGGCTTGGACCTCGGTTGGAGCACAGAGAGAGGACTGGGGTTGGCAGCCTGAACACAGACTGCAGGGGTTTAGTGTATCACAGTTAGCCAGGAGGGAGTCCGGGGAAATGTCTGGACCTGCCGAAGAGGCAAGAGACATTTTCTTCCAGCTTTGTTTACTGGTGCTCTAGGAGAGGGGATTAAGAGCCCTGCTTAAAGGAGCTCCAGAGACTGTCGTGAGCCGTGGCTAAAAGCGTGGACCGAAGAGACGGGCATGAGATGCTAAGGCTGTTTCTGCCGCCACCAAGAAGCCTGTGTGCGAGCACAGGTCACTATCCACATCCCTCTTCTGGTGAGCCTGTTCAGCCCACCACTGACAGAGTCTCGGGATCCAGGGACAACTTCCCCGGGAGAACGCATGGCGCGCCTCAGGCTGGTGCAACGTCACACTGGCCTCTGCCGCCGCAGGTTCGCCCCGCACTCCATACCCATCCCTCCCCCAGGCCTGAGTGAGCCAGAGTCTCAGAAGCAGCTACTTCTTTAACCCCGTCCTGTCTGAGTGAAGAACAGACGCCCTCCCGTGACCTAAACACAGAGGCAGGGCCAAATGCAAAGCTGAGCCAGGGGAGCTGTGAGAAAAAAGAAGAGAAAGGGAAATCCCACCCAGCAGCCACAGAAGCAGTGGATTAAAGCTCCACAATCAACTTCATGTACCCTGCATCTGTGGAATACATGAATAGACAACAAATCATCCCAAATTGAGACGGTGGACTTTGACAGCAAGATTTATGATTTTTTCCCCTTTTCCTCTTTTTGTGAGTTTGTATATGTATGCTTCTGTGTGAGATTTTGTCTGTATAGTTTTGCTTCCACTATTTGTCTTAGGGTTCTATCCATCCTATTTTTTTTGCCCTTGACAAACAATATTATTTTTCTTAATAATTATGTTTTTATTTTATCATCTTTCTTTCTTTCTTTCCTTCCTTCCCTCCTTCCTTCCTTCTTTCCTTCCTCCTTCCCTTCCTCTCTCCCTCCCTCCTGCTCTCCTTCCCTTTAATTCTTTCTTTCTTTCCTTCTTTCTTTCTTTCTTTCTTTCTCTCTCTCTTTCCTTCTTTCTTCCTTCCTTCCTTCCTTCCTTTCTTTCTTTCTTCTTTCTCCTCTTTCTCCCTTTTATTCTGAGCCATGTGGATGAAAGGCTATTGGTGTTGCAACAGGAGTCAGTGTTGTGCCTCTGGGGTGGGAGAGCCAACTTCAGGACACTGGTCCAAAAGAGACCTCCAAGTTCCACATAATATCAAATGGCCAAAATCTCCCAGGGATCTCCATCTCAACATCAACACCCAGCTTCACTCAATGACCAGCAAGCTACAGTGCTGGACACCCTATGCCAAACAACTAGCAAGACAGGAACACACTCCCACCCATTAGCAGAGAGGCTGCCTAAAATCATAATAAGTCCACAGACACCCCAAAACATACCAGACATGGATGTGTCCACCAGAAAGGCAATATCCAACTTCATCCACCAGAACATAGGCACTAGTCCCCTCCACCAGAAAGCCTACAAAACCCACTGAACCAACTTTAGCGACTGGAGAGAGACACCAAAAACAATGGGAATGATGAACTTGCACCCTTCAAAAAGGAGACCCCAAAGAGTAAGATAAGCAATATGAGAAGACAGAAATATACACAGCAGATGAAGGAGCAAGATAAAAACCCACCAGCCTAACAAATGGAGAGGAAATAGGCAGTCTACCTGAAAAAGAATTCATAATAATGATAGTAAACATGATCCAAAATTTTGGAAATAGAATAGAGAAAATGCAAGAAACATTTAATAAGGACCTAGAAGAACTAAAGATGAAACAAGCAACGATGAACAACACAATAAATGAAATTAAAAATACTTAGAAGGGATCAATAGTAGAATAACTGAGGCAGAAGAATGGATAAGTGACCTGGAAGATAAAATAGTGGAAATAACTACTGCAGAGCAGAATAAAGAGAAAAGAATGAACAGAACTGAGGACAGTCTCAGAGACTTCTGGGACAATTTTAAACACACCAACATTCGAATTACAGGGGTTCCAGAAGAAGAGACAAAGAAAGGGACTGAGAAAGCATTTGAAGAGATTATAGTTGAAAACATCCCTAATATGGGAAAGGAAATAGTCAATCAAGTCCAGGAAAAACAGAGTCCTATACAAGATGAATCCAACGAGAAATAGGTCAAGACACATATTAATCAAACTGTCAAAAATTAAATACAAAGAAAACATATTCAAAGCAGCAAGGGAGAAAACAACAAGTAACACAAGGAAATCCTCATAAGATTAACAGCTGAGCTTTCAACAGAAACTCTGCAAGACAGAAGGGACTGGGAGAACATATATAAAGTGATGAAGGAGAAAAAACTGCAAACAAGGTTGCTCTATCCAGCAAGGATCTCATTCAGATATGATAGAGAAATTAAAACCTTTACAGACAAGCAAAAGCTGAAAGAGTTCAGCACCACCAAACCAGCTTTACAAATGCTAAAGGAACTTCTCTAGGTAAGAAACACAAGAGAAGGAAAAGCCCTACAATAACGACACAAAACAATTAAGAAATGTGAATAGGAACATACATATTGATAATTACCTTAAATGTAAATGGACTAAATGCTCCCACCAAAAGACACAGATTGGCTGAATGGATACAAAAACAAGATCCATATATATGCTGTCTACAAGAGACACACTTCAGACCTAGAGACACATACAGACTGAAAGTAAGGGGTTGGAAAAAGATATTCCATGCAAATTCAAACCAAAAGAAAGCTGGAGTAGCAATTCTCATATCAGACACAATAGACTTTAAAATAAAAACTATTAGAGGAGACAAAAAAGGAAACTACGTTATGATCAAGGGATCAATATAAGAAGAAGATATAACAATTGTAAATATATATACACCCAACATAGGAGCACCTCAATACATAAGGCAAATACTAACAGCTTTAAAAGGGGAAATTGACAGTAACACATTCATAGTAGGGGACTTTAACACCCCACTTTCACAAATGGACAGATCATCCAAAATGAAAATAAGTATGGAAACAGAAGCTTTAAATGATACATTAAATAAGATGGACTTAATTGATATTGATAGGACATTCCATCCAAAACAACAGAATACACATTTTTCTCAAGTGCTCATGGAACATTCTTGAGGATAGGTCATATCATGGGTCACAAATCAAGCCTGGGTTAATTTAAGAAAATTGTAATTGTATCCAGTATCTTTTCTGACCACAACGTTATGAGACTAGATATCAATTACAGGAAAAGATCTGTAAAAAATTCAAATACCTGGAGGCTAAACAATACACTACTTAATAATGATGTGATCACTGAAGATATCAAAGAGGAAATCAAAAAATACGTAGAAACAAATGACAATGCAGACACGACAACCTAAAATTTATGGGATGCCGCAAAAGCAGTTCTAAGAGGGAAGTTTATAGCATTATAATCCTACCTTAAGAAACAGGAACCAAGTCGAATAAAGAACCTAACATTGTACCAAAAGCAATTAGAGAAAGAAGAACAAAAAATACCTAAAGTTAGCAGAAGGAAAGAAATCACAATGATCAGATCAGAAATAAATGAAAAAGAAATGAAGGAAATGAATGCAAAGATCAAAAAAATAAAGCTGGTTCTTTGAGAAGATAAACAAAATTGATAAACCATTAGCCATATTCATCAAGAAAAAAAGGGAAAAGACTCAAATCAATAGAATTAGAAATGAAAAAGTAGAAGTAACAAATGACACTGCAGAAATACAAACAATCATGAGAGATTACTAAAAGAAACTCTATGCCCATAAAATGGACAACCTGGAAGAAATGTACAAATTCTTAGAAATGCACAACCTGCCAAGACTGAATCAGGAAGAAAGAGAAAATATGAACAGACAAATCACAAGCACTGATATTGAAACTGTGATTGAAAAATCTTCCAAGAAACAAAAGCCCAGGACCAGATGGCTTCACAGGCAAATTCTATCAAACATTTAGAGAAGACCTAACACCTATCCTTCTCAAACTCGTCCAAAATATAGCAGAGGGAGGAACACTCCCAAACTCATTCTAAAAGGCCACCATCACCTTGATACCAAAACCAGACAAGTATGTGACAAAGAAAGAAAACTACAGGCAAATATCACTGATGAACATAGATGCAATAATCCTCAACAAAATACAGGAAAACAGAATCCAACAGCACATTAAGAGGATCATACACCATGATCAAGTGGGGTTTATTCTGGGAATGCAAATATTCTTCAATATACACATATCAATCAACGTGATACACCATATTAACAAATTGAAGGAGAAAAAACAAATGATCATCTGAATAAATGAAGAGAAAGATTTCGACAAAATTCAACATACATTTATGATAAAAACCCTGCAGAAAGTAGGCATACAGGGAACTTTCCTCAATATAATAAAGCCATATATGACAAACCCACAGCCAACATTGTACTCAATGGTGAAAAACTGAAAGCATTTCCACTAAGATCAGGAACAAGACAAGGTTGCACACTCTCACCATTCTTATTCAACATAGTTTTGAAAGTTCTAGCCACAGCAATCAGAGTGGAAAAAGAAATAAAAGGAATCCAAATCGGAAAAGAAGTAAAGCTGTCACTATTTTCAGATGACATGATACTATACATAGAGTATCCTAAAGATGCTACTAGAAAACTACTAGAGCTAATCAATGAATTTGGTAAAGTAGCAGGATAGAAAATTTGTGCAGAGAAATCTCTGGTATTCCTATACACTAATGATGAAAAATGTGAAATCAAAATCAAGGAAACACTCCCATTTTCCACTTCAACAAAAAGAATAAAATATCTAGGAATAAACCTACCTAAGGAGACAAAAGACCTGTAGGCAGAAAATTATAAGACAATGATGAAAGAAATTAAAGATGATACAAATAGATAGAGAAATATACCATGTTCTTGGATTGGAAGAATCAACATTGTGAAAATGACTTTATTACCCAAAGCAATCTATAGATTCAATGCAACGCCTATCAAACTACCACTGGCATTTTTCACAGAACTAGAAAAAAAATTTCACAATTTGTATGAAAACACAAAAGAATGTGAATAGCCAAAACAATCTTGGGAACAAAAAAACGAAGCTGGAGGAATCAGGCTCCCTGACTTCAGACTATACTACAAGCTACAGTAATCAAGACTGTATGGTATTGGCACAAAAACAGAAAGATAGATCAATGGAACAGGATAGAAAGCCCAGAGTTAAATCCATGCACGTATGGTCACCTTATCTTTGATAAATGAAACAGGAATGTACAGTGGAGAAAGGACAGCTTCTTCAATAAGTGGTGCTGGGAAAACTGGACAGGTACATGTAAAAGTATGAGAATAGATCCCTCTCTAACGCCATACACAAAAATAAGCTCAAAATAGAATAAAGACCTAAATGTAAGGCCAGAAACTATCAAACTGTTAGAGGAAAACATAGACAGAACACTCTATGACATAAATCACAGCAAGATTCTTTTTGACCCACCTCCTAGAGAAACGGAAATAAAAAACAAAATAAACAAATGTGACATAATGAAACTTCAAAGCTTTGGCACAGCAGAGGAAACCATAAAGAAGACCGAAAGACCACCCTCAGAATGGGAGAAAATATTTGCTAATGAGGCAACTGACAACAGATTAATCTACAAAATTACAGCTCAATACAACAGCTCAATACTACAGCTCAATAACAACAACAACAAAAAAAAAACAAACAACCCAATCAAAAAATGGGCAGAAGACCTAAATAGACATTTCTCCAAAGAACATATAGAGTGCCAACAAACACATGAAAGAATGCTCAACATTATTAATCATTAGAGAAATGCAAATCAAAACTACAATGAGATATCATCTCACACCAGTCAGAATAGCCATCATCAAAATATCTAGAACCAATAAGTGCTGGAGAGGATGTGGAGAGAAGGGAACACTCTTGCACTGCTGGTGGGAATGTGGCTTGGTACAACCACTATGGAGAATAGTATGGAGGTTCCTTAAAGAACGACAAATAGAACTACCATATGGTCCAGCAATCTCACTACTGGGCATATACCCTGAGAAAACCAAAATTCAAAAAGATTCATGTACCAAAATGTTCATTGCAGCTCTATTTACAATAGCCAGGACATGGAAACAACCTAAGTGTCCATCATCGGATGAATGGATAAAGATGTGGCACATATATACAATGGAATATTAGTCAGCCTTAAAAAGAAACAAAACTGAGTTATTTGTGGTGATGTGGATGGACCTCAAGTCTGTCATACAGAGTGAAGTAAGTCAGATAGAGAAAAACAAATACCGTGTGCTAACACATATATATGGAATCTAAGAAAGAAAAATGTCATGAAGAACATAGGGGTAAAACAGGAATAAAAACACAGACCTACTAGAGAGTGGACTTGAGGATATGGGGAGGGGGAAGGGTAAGCTGTGGCAAAGCGAGAGAGTGGCATATACACTACCAAACATAAAATAGATAGCTAGTGGGAAGTAGCCCAATAGTACAGGCAGACCAGCTGGGTGCTTTGTGACCACCTAGAGGGATAAGATAGGGAGGGTGGGAGGGAGGGAGATGCAAGAGGGAAGAGATATGGGAACATAGTATATGCATAACTGATTCACTTTGTTATAAAGCAGAAACTAACACACCATTGTAAAACAATTATAGTCCAATAAAGATGTAAATAAATAAATAAATAAATAAATAGCATCAGACAAGAAATAATGTAACATCTGAATGTGGAATTAAAATATAATTTTAATGGAGTTTTTTTCAATGAATATTTTTGTTTCATGAAAAAAAATAAAGTTTTAAATATGTACTTCCCCCCGCCTTGAAAGTTTTCTTAATGGAAAAGAATACAAATTCCTTTTTTATTATTTAATTGTCTAAGAAGGGTCAAATTCTAAGCAGATTTTAAAATACTAATTAAAATGATTTTACTTATTGTGATTTGTATTCTAAGCTACAAAGCTTACCCATTCTCTTTTGTAATCTGAATA
Organism: Neophocaena asiaeorientalis asiaeorientalis; assembly: GCF_003031525.2. Lineage (NCBI taxonomy): Eukaryota > Metazoa > Chordata > Mammalia > Artiodactyla > Phocoenidae > Neophocaena > Neophocaena asiaeorientalis. The sequence goes on along the minus strand of NW_020175414.1, from coordinate 2,115,444 downwards.
AACAAGACCTTTTAGTATATGCTAAAATATCATAAGACACTGTGATTAACAAAAATATTTTATCTTGAACACTAAGCATATTAAACAGGGTGTAAAATTGTGAATCATATTCATATGGCATGAAATCAATTTTTCTTTCTTCAGCTTTCATGTAAGTCAATTTGTATAGCATTTATCCTTTTTTTTTTTTTTTTTTTTTTTTTTTTTTTTCTCACTCTTGTGGCCTCTCCCGTTGCAAAGCACAGGCTCCGGATGCGCAGGCTAAGCGGCCATGGCTCACGGGCCCAGCCACTGCGCAGCATGTGGTATCTTCCCCGACTGGGGCACGAACACGTGTCCCCTGCATCGGCAGGCAGACTCTCAACCACTGCGCCACCAGGGAAGCCCAGCATTTATCCTTAAATGAGATTATTGTGAGTGAATTTATTTTTTCCTTAGAGTAGTTGTACAATATATTTTGATATTTTTTTCCTTAAAGCTTCTCCTTTACTTGGATTTATAGAAACAAAGAGTCAATATGTATTTGAATTATCCCCTTTCCTATTATACTTTTAAAGACTCTCTGATTTTGGAGAGATTTTTGCTTGAAGAAAAGGGTACAAGAGTTGAGAAGAGGAAATAACAGCTCTAGCTATCTGTGGTGCAGAAGTGTTAGCTCCTCAGTCAGAAGATTAGTACCTTAGAAACATATAAATGTCAGCAGGGTTCTATGTTGATTAACTGGAATGACACTAGTTTGTCATTGTTTCATATTCAGGTTTAATACATGAGTTTACACCCCGGTATATAATTTCATAAATCTAATTTACAATGAGCATATACACTTAAATATTTTCTCTCTAAATTTATATTGTATATTTGATTTAAAAATTTGGTAAATATAAATCTTAGGAATATTGCATTTATTCCCTTAAATAGTGTTTATTGTCCTGCCAGTTGGTAAACTCATTGTACTGGAGAACAAAGTTGTAATTGAGACTCATTATCTTGTCTTCATTATTGGAGAACAATTTTTACTGTGTTTGTTCAAAAAAGGGATGCAGACTTAGCACAGTTCACCCATTTCTATTCAACAGGACCATTTGCTGAAATAAATGCTTCTCTGTTCACTGTTGCTTTCATTGAGACCATTAAGGTTTACTTTTTCTAAAGTTCCACTGCTGTCTATAAGTTGATTTTATTACATTAGTTGTTCTGAAAACACATGTTGAAGAAAAGTTGACATTTAACCAAAGATACTTTCTTTGTAGAGTTTAGCTTCACTACAAAGCCTATTGTACACAAGTTGTGGCTATTTCTGGATCATTTTATAGATTCTGGAATGGTAGGGTTTTTGCTCTTGGGAAATAGTTTTCAAGTAGGGTTTTGCAGTCAGATGTACTCCATAATGTTGTAGAGTTTAGCTTCACTACAAAGCCTGTTGTACACAAGTCGTGGCTATTTCTGGATCATTTTATAGATTCTGGAATGGTAGGGTTTTTGCTCTTGGGAAATAGTTTTCAAGTAGGGTTTTGCAGTCAGATGTACTCCATAATGTTCCAAATATTCAGTCTATAATTGTGCATTTTTTGAATAAGACCTTTATATATTAATAGGAATAGGCATGTTATTGGAATTGTAGAAAACCAGGTGCAGACATCTATACCAATGTTTAGGAGGAAATGCTTGCAGCATTCTAATAAAACCTCTAGGACTGTTATGAAAGTTAAGCAGTATGCTCTAAAATTGAAAGGCATTATTAAAAGACCTAGCAAAATAATGACATAAAATAAGAATTTTACAGATATTCATTCTTCTGTTTGCCCTTGTAGCAACATTATCTCCCAGAAAGTCAGATAAGAAACCCCAGTTATTTTTTACTCCTATTTCTCCTCTTTTCCCTTTCTCTACCATATTCAATAAATTGCTCAATCATTTGTGTCTTTGTGTAAAATATCCTTCCAGCATCCTCTTCTTTCATTCTATTCTGAACACCACTGTTTTAATACATACCTTTAGCATTTAACACTTGGACCATTTTATCCTCTCCACAGTATTCTTTGCTTTCAAATTCTTGTCCTCAATCTATTCTTTATCCTTGTAAAATAGTTAATATTATAGTATAAAAAATAATTATCCTTCCTAGTTTAAAAAAAAAGTTGTCTCCCTCTAGTCATTACAAAATAAAATACAATGTTCTTAGCATAACCTGAAGCATTATAATTTTTTAAAATATCTTTATACTTGACTGATAGTTTGGAGGGATATAGAATTCTTGGCTGGAACTAATTTTATTTCAGAGTTCTTTTTTTAATATAAATTTATTTATTTATTGGCTGTGTTGGGTCTTCATTGCTATGCATGGGCTTTCTCTAGTTACAGCGAGCAGGAGCTACTCTTCATTGTAATAAGTGGGCTTCTCATTGCTGTGACTTCTCTTATTGTGGAGCATGGTTTCTAGGTGTTCAGGTTTCAGTAGTTGTGACATGTGGGCTCTAGAGTGTAGGCTCAGTAGTTGTGGTGCACGGGCTTAGTTGCTCCATGACATGTGGGATCTTCTGGACCAGGGCTTGAACCCATGTTCCCTGCATTGGCAGACAGATTGTTAATCACTGCACCATCAGGGGAGTCCCTGAAACATTATAACTAATGTGACTAAAGACTACTTCTTGGCCCACCTCTCATTCCATATCCCATGGGTAACTTAAATTCCAGTCACAACTTTTCTGCTCTTTTAATTTTCTTTCAGCTTGGAATAGCTTTTATCCCAGGGTGGAATTGTGAAATCCTAGTGTGTGGCACTCAGATCAAATAGTCCATCTTTCTAATCTTCAGCCTAGCAGTCCAATTTTCCCTTTGTCTAGTAGATTGATTCTATTTTTATTTTCTCATAAGATATATAGATATTTGGTTATTTAAAAACTGATGATCTAATTGATTTGCCCAGTACTTCCATAAAATAGAAGTACATATAAATTTTGTTAAATAACTATTGAATAATAGCATTACTATTATTCTAAATCAGTAATGAAAACAATTTTATTAATAATCACTGATCTGTGTAATATGTGTTATATTACAGAAGATATTTAAGCATTTCATACATTAGTTTATTCAGTCATTACAACAACACTAGGATAATATTATTGTCCCTGTTTTTCAGATGTGGAAAACTGGAAACAAAGTTTAAATACTTTACTGAAGTCTCAGATAAAGTGCCAGAGTGGTATTTGAACCTGGACATTTACACTTTAGAAACCATAGTCTCAATTACTACTGTTACTACAAGATAGGTAATTTTAAAAATTTCTTGTTTTTCCAACAACATATATCTATTTATTTTTCATAATCGGGGACTAATACTTTATTTTATTTTTTGAATTTTTTAAGATGAGGTACCACTTTTTTTATTTTAAATTGTCCAGAATTATTGAAGAATATTTTCTGTTATCATAAATTCTCCTTACAATAAAATTTCTTGGCTTTGTCTATAATTGAAAACTGTTTTATAATGCTACACTAAATTCCCTATTTTGGGGAGTCCTAGTGCTCAAATATTTTTAATCTAGTCAGTTAACATCTAAAGAAGTGAACACTGACATTTGCTTTGGAATAGATCTTATAACATTCAAACACTGATGAGTTTCAGAAGAACAACATTGCCAACATTTAAATAAAGAGGATCACTCATTGCCCATATGCTAGGAGCTCAGCTGAACTGGGAGACAGAGCTGAACTGCCAGGCTTCAGAGCAGCCAATTAAAGCAGCAAGCCAAAAAAGAAAGAGATAGGCCTTTAATCACTTACCGCTATAGCCTAAGCAAGAGTCTAAGAGCTGAGAAAGTGCTGACGCTCCCCACATTCCATGTTCCTGCATAGAATGGTGGACAGTGGAGGGTCAGGTGGATCATCACAGATGTGGGAGTCATCTTGTGGTTGAGGGAGACTTAAAAGGATCAGGCAGTTTTACAGACTTTGGGGTAAAAGGGAAGTGTGAGGAAGGGGAAGCTAAGAGTGGAAAAGTACTGGTGCTGAGTACTTTTCTCCCCCAAAAGGAGGACTTGGGCAGAGGTGCTTAAAAAAGACCTCTGGGCAGAAAAACAAAGAAGAAATGAAAAGAAAAGAAAATATAATAAAGGAAAAGAAAAGAAAAAAGACCTCTGCACATAGCCTCAAATAAAGAGACATAGGAATGAAGGCACCAGGGCTAGGAGTGTGGGAAGCATGACCAACCAGTGGGCCCTGAGTCCTTGACTGCAATGTGCAGGTGGTGCAACAAATCTGTTGTGGGGGAGGCTGCTTTCCCCTCAAAGTCTGGCAGGCAAAGACTTTCTAACTGCCTACAGTTAGACCTGAAAAATCACATGTAGGGATTAACCAGGAGCTGGATTCCTCATGGTAGTAAGGACAGTAATAATAACATAAACTCATGCATTACTCATCATATTCCAGGTATTGCCTTAAGCATTTCAATTATATTAACTCCTTTAGTCCTTTTTGCAACTCTTCAAATGTATTATTGTTAATACACTATTACTAATGAGGAAACTAAAAAATTATGAAGAAAAGTAACTTGCTCAATCAAGGTCACACAGCTAGCAAATAGAGGCACTTAGGGATCAGACTTGAAACTTCTACATAGTTTCCTATAAGTGTAACCATTCAGCAGAATCGATTCAATTAAGAGAAACCTGAATGCTGAAAGAAATTTAAAAAATAAACCAGTAGGCGGATTAGAGGAAGATGGGAGAAGAGTAAGACACGGAGATCACCTTCCTCCCAACAAATACATCAGAAATGCATCTACACATGGAACAATTCCTACAGAACACCTACTGAATGCTGGCAGAAGATCTCAGAGCTCCCAAAAAGCAAGAAACTCCCCACATACCTGGGTAGGGCAAAAGAAAAGAAGAATAAACAAAGACAAAAGAATAAGGATGGGACCTGCACCAGTGGGAGGGAGCTGTGAAGGACGAAAGGTTTCCACACATTAGAAGCCCCTTCGGGGGTGGAGACTGTGGGTGGCGGAGGGGGGAAACTTCGGAGCCGCAGAGGAGAGCACAGACACAGGGATGCAGAGGGCAAAGCGGAGAGATTCCCGCACAGAGGATTGGTGCTGACCGACACTCACTAGCCCAAGAGGCTTGTCTGCTCACCTGCTGGGACGAGTGGGGCTAGGAGCTGAGACTCTGGCTTCGATCGGAGAGCAGGGAGAGGACTGGCAGCGTGAACAGAGCCTGAAGGGGTTAGTGCACCATGGCTAGCTGGGAGCGAGTCTGGGAAAAAGTCTGGACCTGCCGAAGAGGCAAGAGACTTTTTGTTCCCTCTTTGTTTCCTGGTGGAGGAGAGGGGATTAAGAGCCCTGCTTAAAGGAACTCCAGAGATGGGCGTGAGCCATTGCTCACAGTGTGGAAACCAGAGACGGGCATGAGACGCTAAGGCTGCTGCTGCTGCCACCAAGAAGCCTCTGTGCGAGCAAAGGTCACTATCCACACCCCCTTTCTGGGAGTCTGTGCAGCCCACCACTGCCAGGGTCCCAGGATCCAGGGACAACTTCCCCAGGAGTACGCACGGTGTGCTTCAGGCTAGTGCAATGTCACGCTGGCCTCTGCTGCCACAAGTTCACCCCGCATTGTGACACTCCCTCTCCCCGGCCTGAGTGAGCCAGAGCACCCAAATCAGCGGCTCCTTTAACTCCGTGTTATCTGAGTGAAGAACAGACGCCCTTTGCGACCTACATGCAGAGGCGGGGCCAAATCCAAAGCTGAGCCTGGGGGCTTGTGCGAACAAAGAAGGGAAAGGGATATCTCTCCCAGCAGCCTCAGGAGCAGTGGATTAAATCTCCACAACTAGGTGTACCCTGCATCTGTGGAATACCTGAATAGACAACGAATCACCCCAAATTGAGGAAGTGGACATTGAGAGCAAGATTTATTATTTTTTCCTCTTTTTGTGAGTGTGTATGTGTATGCTTCTGTGTGAGATTTTGTCTGTATAGCTTCACTTTCACTTTTTGTCCTAGGGTTCTATCTGTCCATTTTTTGTTTGTTTGTTGTTTTCTTTTCCTTTTTTTTTTTTACTTTTTTTAAAAAAAATTCTTAATAATTTTTTTTAATTTTAATAACTTTATTTTATTTTATCTTTATTTTCTTTTCTTTTATCCTCTTTATTTCTCTCTTTCTACATTTTCTCCCTTTTATTCTGAGCTGTGTGGATGAAAGCCTCTTGGTACTGCATCCCAGAGTCAGTGCTGTGCCTCTGAGGTGGGAGAGACAACTTCAGGACACTGATGCACAAGACACCTCTGAGCTCCATATAATACCAAATGGTGAAAATCTCCAAGAGATCTCCATCTCAACAACAACACCCAGCTTCACTCAACGACCAACAAGCTACAGTGTTGGTCACCCTACGCCAAACAACGAGCAATACAGGAACACACCACCACTCATTATCAGAGAGGCTGCCTAAAATCATAATAAGTCCACAGACACCCCAAAACACACCAACAGACGTGGGCCTGCCCACCAGAAAGACAAGATCTAGGCTCATCCACGAGAAAACAGGCACTAGTGCCCTCCACCAGAAAGCTGACACAACCCATTGAACCAACATTAGCGACTGGGCACAGACACCAAAAACAATGGGAACTATGTACCTGCAGCCTGCAAAGAGGAGACCACAAACTCAGTAAGATAAGCAAAATGAGAAGACAGAAAAACACACAGCAGATGAAGGAGCAAGATAAACATCCACCAGACCTAACAAATGAAGAGGACATAGGCAGTCTACCTGAAAAAGAATTCAGAATAATGATAGTAAAGATGATCCAAAATCTTAGAAATAGAATAGAGAAAATGCAAGAAACATTTAACAAGGACCTAGAGGAAATAAAGATGAAACAAGCAAAGATGAACAACACAATAAATGAAATTAAAATTACTCTAGATGGGATCAATAGCAGAATAACTGAGGCAGAAGAATGGAAAAGTGACCTGGAAGATGAAATAGTGCAAATAACTACTGTGGAGCAGAATAAAGAGAAAAGAATGAAAAGAACTGAGGAGAGTCTCAGAGACCTCTGGGACAACATTAAATGCACCAACATTCGAATTATAGGGGTTCCAGAAGAAGAAGAGAGAAAGAAAGGGACTGAGAAAGTATCTGAAGAGATTATAGTTGAAAACTTCCTTAATATGGGAAAGGAAATAGTTAATCAAGTCCAGAAAGCACAGAGAGTCCCATACAGGATACATCCAAGGAGGAACATGTGAAGACACATATTAATCAAACTGTCAAAAATCAAATACAAAGAAAACATATTAAAAGCAGCAAGGGAAAAACAACAAATAAAACACAAGGGAATCCCCATAAGGTTAACAGCTGAGCTCTCAGCAGAAACACTGTAAGCTAGAAAGGACTGGCAGGGCATACTTAAAGTGATGAAGGAGAAAAACCCACAACCAAGATTACTCTACCCAGCAAGGATCTCATTTAGATTTGATGCAGAAATGAAAAGCTTTACAGACAAGCAAAAGCTGAGAGAGTTCAACACCACTAAACCAGGTTTACAACAAATGCTAAAGGATCTTCTCTAGGAAAGAAACACAAGAGAAGGAAAAGACCTACAATAACAAACCCAAAACAATTTAGAAAATGTGAATAGGAACATACATATCAATAATTACCTTAAATGTAAAAGGATTAAATGCTCCCAGCCAAAGACACAGACTGGCTGAATGGATACAAAAACAAGACCCATATACAAGCTGTCTACAAGGGACCGACTTCAGACCTAGAAACACATACAGACTGAAAGTGAGGGGATGGAAAAATATATTCCATGCAAATGGAAACCAAAAGAAAGCTGGAGTAGCAATTCTCATATCAGACAAAATAGACTTTAAAATAAAGACTAATAGAAGAGACAAAGAAGGGCACTAAATAATGATCAAGGGATCGATCCAAGAAGAAGATATAACAATTGTAAATATTTATGCACCCAACATAGGAGCACCTCAATACATAAGGCAAATACTAACAGCCATAAAAGGGGAAATCGACAGTAACACATTCATAGTAGGGGACTTTAACACCCCACTTTCACCAAAGGACAGATCATCCAAAATGAAAATAAATAAGGAAACACAAGCTTTAAATGATACATTAAACAAGATGGACTTAATTGATATTTATAGGACACTCCATCCAAAAACAACAGAATACACATTTTTCTCAAGTGCTCATGGAACATTCTCCAGGAGAGATCATATCTTGGGTCACAAATCAAGCCTTGGTAAATTTAAGAAAATTGAAATTGTATCAAGTATCTTTTCCGACCACAACACTATGAGACTAGATATTAATTACAGGAAAAGATCTGTAAAAATACAAACACATGGAGGCTAAACAATACACTACCTAATAACGAAGTCATCACTGAAGAAATCAAAGTGGAAATCAAAACTTACCTAGAAACAAATGACAATGGAGACACGATGACCCAAAACCTATGAGATGGAGCAAAAGCAGTTCTAAGAGGGAAGTTTATAGCAATACAATCCTACCTTAAGAAACAGGAAACATCTCGAATAAACAACCTAACATTGCACCTAAAGCAATTAGAGAAAGAACAAAAAATCCCAAACTTAGCAGATGGAAAGAAACTATAAAGATCAGATCAGAAATAAATGAAAAAGAAATGAAGGAAATGATAGCATAGATCAATAAAACTAAAAGCTTGTTCTTTGAGAAGAAAAACAAAATTGATAAACCATCAGCCAGACACATCAACAAAGAAAGAGAGAAGACTCAAATCAATAGAATTAGAAATGAAAAAGCAGAAGTGAAAACTGACACTACAGAAATACAAAAGATCATGAGAGATTACTATGAGCAACACTATGCCAATAAAATAGACAACCTGGAAAAAATGGACAAATTCTTAGAAATGCACAACATGCCAAGCATGAATCAGGAAGAAATAGGATATATGAATAGACCAATCACAAGCACTGAAATTGAAACTGTGATTGAAAGTCTTCCAACAAACAAAAGCCCAGGACCAGATGGCTTCACAGGCAAATTCTACCAAACATTTAGAGAAGAGCTAACACCTATCCTTCTCAAACTCTTCCAAAATATAGCAGAGGGAAGAACACTCCCATACTCATTCTACGAGGCCACCATCACCCTGATACCTAAACCAGACAAGGATGTCACAAAGAAAGAAAACTATAGGTCAATATCACTGATGAACATAGATGCAAACATCCTCAACAAAATATTAGCAAACAGAATCCAACAGCACAATAAAAGGATCAGTCACCATGATCAACTGGGGTTTATCCCAGGAATGCAAGGCTTCTTCAATATATGCAAATCAATCAATGCAATATATCATATTTTAAAAATTGAATGATAAAAAATATATGGTCATCTCAATAGACCAAGAGGAAACTTTTGACAAAATTCAGCACCCATTTATGATAAAAACCCTCCAGAATATAGGCATAGAGGGAAATTTCCTCAACATAATAAGGCCATATATGACAAACCCACAGCCAAAATCATCCTCATTGGGGAAAAACTGAAAGCATTTTGAGTAAGATGAGGAACAAGACAAGGTGGCCCACTCTCACCACTCTTATTCAACATAGATTTGGAAGTTTTAGCCACAGAAATCAGAGAAGAAAAGGAAATAAAAGGACTCCAAATCAGAAAAGAGAAGTAAAACTGTCACTGTTTGCAGATGACATGATACTATACATAGAGAATCCTAAAGATGCTACCAGAAAACTACTAGAGCTAATCAATGAAGTTGGTAAAGTAGCAGGATATAAAATTAATGCACAGTGATCTCTGGCATCCCTATACACTAATGATGAAAAATCTGAAAGTGAAATCAAGAAAACATTTCCATTTACCATTGCAACAAAATGACTAAAAGATCTAGGAATAAACCTAACTAAGGAGACAAAAGATCTTTATGCAGAAAATTATAAGATGAAAGAAATTAAAGATGATACAAATAGATGGAGAGATATACCATGTTCTTGGATTGGATGTATGAACATTGTGAAAATGACTCTACTACCCAGAGCAATCTACAGATTCAGTGCAATCCCTATCAAACTACCACTGGCATTTTTCACAGAAATAGAACAAAAAATTTCACAATTTGTATGGAAACACAAAAGACCCTGAATAGTGAAAGCAATCCTGAAAACGAAAAACGAAGCTGGAAGAATCAGGCTCCCTGACTTCAGACTATACTACAAAGCTATCAGTTATCAAGACCATATGGTACTGGCACCAAAACAGAAAGATAGATCAATGAAACAGGAGAGAAAGCCCAGAGATAAACCCACACACAAATGGTCACCTTATCTTTTATAAAGGAGGCAAGAATATAAAGTGGAGAAAGGACAGCCTCTTCAATAATTGGTACTGGGAAAACTGGACAGGTACATGTAAAAGAATGAGATTAGAACACTTCCTAACACCATAAACAAAAATAAGCTCAAAATGGATTAAAGACCTAAATGTAAGGCGAGAAAATATCAAACTCTTAGAGGAAAACATAGGCAGAACACTCTATGACAGAAATCACAGCAAGATCCATTTTGACCCACCTCCTAGAAAAATGGAAATAAAAACAAAAATAAACAAATGGAACCTGATGAAACTTCAAAGCTTTTGTACAGCAAAGGAGACCATAAACAAGACCAAAATACAACCATCAGAATGCAAGAAAATATTTGCAAATGAAGCAACTGACAAAGGATTAATCTACAAAATTTACAAGGAGCACATGCAGCTCCATAACAGAAAAAACAAACAACTCAATCCAAAAATGAGCAGAAGACCTAAATAGACATTTCTCCAAAGTACATATACAGACTGCCAACAAACACATGAAAGAATGCTCAGCATCATTAATCATTAGAGAAATGCAAATCAAAACTCCAATGAGATATCAGCTTACACCGGTGAGAATGGCCATCTTCAAAAAATCTAGAAACAATAAATGCTGGAGAGGGTGTGGAGAAAAGGGAACACTCTTGCACTGATGGTGGGAATGTGAATTGGTACAGTCACTATGGTGAACAGTCTGGAGGTTCCTTAAAATACTACAAATAGAACTACCATATGACAGAGCAATCCCACTACTGGGCATATATCCTGAGAAAATCATAATTTAGAAAGAGTCATGTACCAAAATGTTCATTGCAGCTCTATTCACAATAGCCAGGAGATGGAAACAACCTAATTGTCCATCATCGGATGAATGGGTAAAGAAGATGTGGCACATATATACAGTGGAATATTACTCAGCCATAATAAAAAAACAAAATTGAGTTTTTTGTAGTGAGGTGGATGGACCTAGAGTTTGTCATACAGAGTGATGTAAGTCAGAAAGAGAAAGACAAATACTGTATGCAAACACATATATATATATAGAATCTAAGAAAAAAAATGTCATGAAACTCCTAGGGGTAAGACAGGAATAAAGACAAAGTCCTACTAGAGAATGGACTTGAGGCTATGGGGTGAGGGAACGGTAAGCTGTGACAAAGTGAGAGAGTGGCATGGACATATATATATACTACCAAACGTAAAATAGATAGCTAGTGAGAAGCAGCCGCATAGTACAGGGAGATCAACTCAGTGCTTTGTGACCACCTAGAGGGGTGGGATAGGGAGAGTGGGACGGAGGGAAACGCAAGAGAGAAGAGATATGAGAACATATGTATATGTATAACTGATTCACTTTGTTATAAAGTAGGAACTAACACACCATTGTAAAGCAATTATACTCCAATAAATACGTAAAATAATATAAAAAATATAAAACATAAATAAACCAGTGGGTCTTCAAAGCATTATATTTCTTTCAATCTAATCAAACTACAACCATAGATACACAAGAAAAGGACACAATCGAAAATTGTATATGGTAAATTTGGGCAAGATGAATGCATAATTTTTTACTTTTATAAGATTATTCTAGTTAAGTGATATAATTTTCTGATACAATTCTTGATAAAATTTTCTAGATAATAGCCAAGTGTTTTCCTTAGTGAAATGTATCTCCATCCATGTTTTTGTCATATTGGGGATACCAGTTTTTTACCTTGATCAAGACTTATTGAATGTGGCAATATTGGGCATACTATCTGGACCAGAAATCCATTTAAGCTGAATGGCAGATATCAAAGTCAAAGATAGCAAATATTTTACTCAGAATAGCAGATACTATAAGAAAATGGCACATATATATGTCAATTGTCAGGCTGAATGGAGTATAAACCAAAGAATAATATAAAAAAGAAATACTATTTTTTCAAGTCTGGAGGTCAGGCCAGAATTCTGGAGAAAAACATAGCAAAATGAGTAAGAAAAAGTTTCATCCACCCTCCCTCCCCCCAAGAAACATGTGGGTCATAATCCAAAAAAATATACTATGAATATCTGGAGCTTGGAGAATATAAGTGAAGGAAACCAATGTCAGACGCACAGCTTCCAGGCAGCTGGTTTGGAGTGGGGAGATGGCAACAAAGAATGGCCTTGATATTGTATCAATTTCTTCAAAGATAAGAAAGAGCTTCTTACATATTCCTTACACAGGAACAAAGCTAATGGAGGACTGAGATAATTTTCTCATAACAAAGTGAAGTTACATATAGCATTATGTAAGGTGACATTCCTTTCCCCACAAATATAACATTGGATTTTCTTCATCAATGTAAAAATATATTTATGTGTTAACTGGATTTTATTGCCTTAAGATACTTAGAGAATTATAATATGCATCTCCCAGATAAGGAAGTCAAATCAGAAAAAAAATATTATGTATGCATAAATGTATTTTTCTAATTTTACATAGATTGTTGATAGTAATATCACACTTTAAACACAAGATTCTGAACATGTATTTCTTTATTTTAAGGAATGAGGTAATAAGGAAATGGAAGTAACATTTATTGACTATCTGTTATGAACTGGTCATTATATAAGTTGCTTGGTGTATGTTTCCTTGTTTAATTCTCCCCCAAAAAAACAGTAAGACCTGAAACAAGCGTTACTCCCTGAACTTGTTACTTCCTAAACTTAAGAGCCGGTATTCACTCTAACCATGTGTTACGTAATACTGAGATCAAGAAAAATTAACTTAGCTACATGCTTCAAGAAATACTTGTGGCAAATGAGACTGCAAACCAATAAACACACTACTTATGAATATTAATCTCTTTCTCATCAAGACATACTTCAAGTTGCTTGTCATACTATGGCCACCAATCTAAAATTATTATGTCGTGAATTCTGGTCAACCTCCACTACCTCCTCTCCTTGTAAGATCAGTCTTAAAAGTAACAAGTCCAGGCCCCAAAACTCTATAAAGATAATCATCTAATTTCTTATATTGAGACCATACTAAATTTTGGTCAAAATGGTGCTTACTCTAACTGAGTAGTGTTAATAATTTAGTTTTGCCTGATCAACATATTTTAATGATGGTATTTGGGGAGTCCAGTATTAAGCCATGAGATGATTTAATTTATTTTAATTAGGGAATCTATGGTTCCAAAAACTTTAATGTACTTGCTTAGGGTCACAGCTATAGTGAGTTGAAAAGCCTGTGTTGAAACTATGGTCTTTTCATTTTCCAATGGTTATTTCCTTTGCATAACTTGAATTGGCTTTGTGTAGAAACATTTCAACATTTGCTTTTTCCTGGTACGAGTTCTATCATTTTTCTAAGGTAGAATTTTTTTTAATTTCTGAGAGTTTAACACATTTAAGCTTTTGTAATGTAGATTTTTTAATGACCTTTGGATAGGTAGAACTATTAAGCTACATATTCAGATGTAATATTTGAACAGAAGATAACTGAACCAAACAAACAAACAAAAAAAAGGAATTAAAAAAATAAAGATAGATGTATTAAACAAGAATAATGATCTCAATATTTTGATATCTACAGAAGATAACTTTGGCTTTACTGTGTGTCTTATTCAACACTCTATTTTAAAAACATAATTTGTATCATGAAAATTAGTGTCATATTTGGACATCTGATGACATTAGCTGACCTCAGTTTTAAGTTGAGAGATCAGAATAACCTTTTAACTGAAGCTTAAAGCATTCATACAAAGACTCTGAATAACTTCAATTTGTTTTTGAACACAACGTTTGCAAAAAGAACACAAAAATGTTCCCAGGCTCCCTTTCTATCCCTTTGTCAGGGATGAATGACTTAAAGATAACACCACAAGCCTCAGAAGTATCCTTTAACTGAGTGGTGGATAAAACCACTAAAAATATTCTGCTCAATTTTTATGTGAAATATGCAGAACTTCCATTGATTTCAGGGAATAAATGCATTATTTAAAGGTTAATTTTACCAAAAAGGTGACTAAGAGATGGAGCAGATTCAAATGGATACATAGGATTCTTCTCCTTTTACCTCTTTTACCTATGAAAATGTAATGTTTCCCTTGATTTTCAGATTTCAGTCAACTCAAAAGACTATTTAATATAAAAGAAATGCCACTATTGAAATATATTAATGATAAATTATATAAAATTAGACAATAACATATTCAACATTCTGTATCTATAAGTATTAAGATTTATGTAAGTTAAATGTTTTCTCTAATAAATATATATGTATGTTCATCATAATCTTCATAAAGACAGTGATTCTGGTGCTTTTCATTTGTGAGTTTGTTTTGTTGTTGTTTGTACACACTTGTGTGCCTAGAACTTAAACTACACCTGGAAAAGAGTAAATGTTTAGAAAAATAAATTCTAAATTTTATGAATTACTTTGAAAATATAATAAACAATTAGTATATTTATATCAGCTAAATAAAATATTCAAGAATGATTGATTAAATATAAGCTTTTACTCTTTTACTTTCCTTTTAGGAATAAAGAAAATTTGTCATTTTGCTAGACTTCTATGAAACAACATTAATATAGAAATTTAATTGAGCATCAGAATCTAAACACTTATTTTTCTTGGTGTTATT
Organism: Neophocaena asiaeorientalis asiaeorientalis; assembly: GCF_003031525.2. Classification (NCBI taxonomy): domain Eukaryota; kingdom Metazoa; phylum Chordata; class Mammalia; order Artiodactyla; family Phocoenidae; genus Neophocaena; species Neophocaena asiaeorientalis. The sequence continues at coordinate 2,100,424 of NW_020175414.1, read as the reverse complement.
AATATTTTAATATATTTTCTATCAGAGAAAATCAAATAAAAAACAAACATGTAATGGTCAATTTACATGTTTTGCAAAAAAAATAAATGTGAAGAAGAAAAAAACTACAAGAGATAAAAGTGTGCAGGAGATGTTATCATTGTTGAATCCTGTCTAAAGAAAGTGGAATTATAGCAGACTATGAAATTTTAGAGCACAAAACTTTAATAAAGATTTTGAATCTTTTCTGTCAAGAATGTATTATAGGTCTATGTTTCTTCCTTCTGAATGTAATTTGTTTAAAAGAATAAAACATTTAGTGTGTCTAGTTTAGCACTGTGTTATTATTTATATCAATTCTATTTTATTTTTATTCTATGAATTTGTTATTTAGATATGCAGAATGTTTTTATTGTGATTGAGATAACTGAGTTCATTGGAAGTAATTTCACAGTATCATGTAGTAGCTGAAGATTTTGGAAAGAAAACATTTAAAATCATCTTGTATTATATTATAAAGTGCCTATAATCAGTCCTGAGAAATCTAAACATGTGCCTCCAAGAAAAAATGATCAGAAAAATTACCCACTTTCCATGGTAACGTTTAAGGTATTGAAAAACACTTGCATAATTATACATGAAGAAAATAAGTACAAAAACTCTGGTCATATGCAGCTGCAAAAATTTCAAAGTATGAATATTTGACTTTTCTAATTATTTATGTGCTCTTTATTAAACTAACTCAAAAGTTACATTACTATTAACACTTTTATGAAAAACTTTGGACTCTAAAATAAATACTTTTCCATTAAGAAACATAATTCCAATTGTTTACAACTCCATTAAACCATATAAAGAGAAAACTTGATTTTTTATTGTTTCTTAATTTTTACAAATTTATTTATTGGAGAAAAAAAAACATTTGTTTGTTTACATCTTGATACTTTTTGTTTCCAAAGGTGTTGTGTAGACCCTTAGTATCCATGCTAAATGAATGAAAAATTATTTTTTCTTACCTGTGTTAATGTAATCTGCCAAGTCACATTTAAAGAATAAATAATTGTTTTACTTTCATTATTAAGGAACCATCATTGGAAAAAAAAAGAGTGGTTTTTGTGTGTTGTGTGCATGTGTATGTATATGTGTGTATGTATACATATTATATGAATGAATATATGAATATATATGTATGTGTGTATATATATATCCATTGATTTCCTCACCAAGTAGAATAACACTTGCCTTTCAAATTATTTTTTCCAATATTACATAAAAATAATTTTACAAATTATAATTCTAGGAAAGCTGCAACTTAATTTTCTGTCATATATAATCTCATAAATATTATTCTATCTTCTTTAAGGATATATAAAAGCTTGTTTAGAGAATTGTGTTTTTAAGATACATTTGTTTATTCAGCATTATAAATAAAACCAATAATATTACATTAAAATAACTGAATTTTTAAATATTTTACCTTAATAGAGGCTCTCAATATTAGGGTTGATTTTGTTAAATTATATTCCTCAGAAAGTGAATAGCTTAATACATATTTTACCAGCTTGAAGGCAATCAAAAGAATAATAAAATATTAAAAATGTACAATTTTCAACAAGCATATATCACCTTTACTATTCAAATTATAATAAAAGTTACAAATATTACCTTGATATATGCAAATGAAAAGGTGTGTGCATACCTTACATATCATATATGTGTCATACATGTGTGTACTATCTCTCTTATTTATCCATCTACATTAACATTATATGTATATTACACTAAAAAGCAAAATGTCACCTTTTAAGTATACATAATGTATTTTAAATCACCACACGCTCATTTTAAAATAAAGCATTTCACACAGAAGAAATAATACAGGGAACAATTTCTGGATCATTTCATCAATCAATATATGAATAACTACTTAAGAAAAAAAACTTTGTAATTTTAAGGTTGACTTCAGTAAATAATTTTGGGTTAAAAAATATTAAAATATTAACCTATATTGGATGTAGACAAAGCTGTGCTCTGAGGTAAAGTCACTATCTTTTTCTGTCTCTAAATAAAAGATGATATTTTTAGTTCTTTATCTTTTTACAACAACTTTCATCATATTTACACAATAGAAATGTTATACCTCTGTTATTATTTTAATTAATTAAATTTCTTCTCTTTTATGCTTCTCTATTTAGTTTTTTAAAATCTGTAAATATAAGACATAGGACCTAAATCATTTAATTATTTTCAGGATTTTCAGATAAGAAAATACACATAGTGATGATAAGTATGTTCTAGGATGTTTTAAGATTTCAATACATATTTGTTATTATTAATTTTAATTAAAGTAACATTTATATAAACATGCTATATTTAGCTGCTTGCAATGCTGATTAAATGCTCTTTTATACCAACTGTAATGTATTCTAAATCCTCCTGTAACTATGAATGTTTTTGTCCTCATGAATTAAATCAAATGTGAATAAAATAGGAAATAATTTGTTTCTTAAATGTTTACCATGACGATTCTGTAGATATTTTGATTATGTGAATATATACACATATATACATGTATATAGACATACATATATATGTATATATATATGTGTGTGTATATATATATATATATATATATATATATATATATATACACACACACACACACACACACATAATATCATAATGTTCAGAAGCCAGCTGTAAGTAAGTTTTTTATGTCCATGTGATTTTTAGATTTTTAAATGTATATTTTTATTAGAAATCATTTAGGATCTATCTTGGCATTAGCTTTATCTTTATAATTGTGTCTTTATATGGACAATTTTGTGTTTAGACTATACCTTTATACATATATATATATATATATATACACCATTTTCTCATATATATGATGGTGATATGATTATGATGATGACAGTAACTACATTATATTCATTGATCTTTATGCTTCAGTCTATTTTTTCAAAACTGGTAATTATCTGTAATTTAGAAATTTGTCCTCTGATATTCATATCTATTATTTAATTCATCATTAGTTTTATTGCTACTGTCCCTATGATATCAGGAGAGTTTCTTTTGTTTGTGTATTGCTTATTTGAGCTTACACTGAAACAAATTTGTTCTTCAATGGAGATTTAAAATATTAATAATGTTATTAAAATGTGTAATTTTTCTTTATATTATAAAATTTCTTTCAATTAAGTCTTTATTTTCTTACACCTTTTGAATTTTTTTAATATATTTTGCTGTAGTAAGCACAGAGATGTTTTTCCAAATGTATATCTTACCGATGTATGCTAAAAAATAGCTTTTGCATGAGCCTACTTTTCCTTGGTTAGCCAAGGGAATAACCTAATGGCTATATTTAATGAAATAATCAAAAGCCTACAGTTCTGTCATGAAATATAATGTGGTGACTACTCAGTAGTTTAGACAAGCTTAAGAGGTATGTGTCTCTTTTTCTGCATATTGAAGATAAATAAAACCTTAATTCCCAGTCGCATCCATCTTCTCTTATGAAGCAATCCAGATTTCACAGCCCACACTAGACATATTTCTTGCAGGCATCTCTCCATACTACCTCTTGAATAATCAATGTTGTCATCATTCAGAATGACTGATGACTAATTATTGTTGAACAAATGTGAGTGGCAGCTTTATATTTAATTCTGTGAAAAATTTAGTATAGGAAAAATGCATTCCAAGAACATACAAACATATGACAATTATCCCCAATGCATCCTATTATGATCTATATTTTTTTTCCTGTAATCTGGAATATAGTTGCCTGACATAGGAGAATACATGATCCATAAGCTTCTCCCTGAGCTATATGATTTGCTTACCAATATTGATTTCTTATTGTAGCTTCTTACCATTTGTATTAAATGAAATAAATCTCGACTTTTAAAAGTGACAGGTGTTTGGCAGTTTTACTATTTTAGTTTTGGAAAATCTATAAAAAAAAATCATATGTTAGGAAAAGAGAAAATAGGTGATATGCTTAGGATAGGACTATTAGGATAGGAAGATTTAGTAGAAGAAAGCAATGCTTTTGAAATATGAAACTTCTAAGGTGCCAAAGTGATTGGTTACATCCTGATAAAATGAGAAATTTTAAAAATAATTTTCTCTGTTATATGCTTTCCGACGTCTATCTTAGTCTTTAATATTACATTCCATTTCTTCTTTTTATCTCCCCTCAGCCTTACTTTTTCATAAGCCCAGTGTTGTGTTTATAGATATTCTTTCTTTTACACTTTTTTTTTAAATCTTGAAGAAAGGGTGATCTCTCAGCAGAGATTCTTAACAGAGAAAATACCTCGCTATCTTTTATTGTGTTAACACACCAGTGTGCTAATGGAATTCCGTTTTCAGATATACTCCTGCAAGACAAATTCAAACACCTAGCTCAGAGTTCTCTTTTCAGTGTTTAATAACATGCATCCAATATTGGTGTAATGAATTGCAGGTCTGTTTTCTACCCTGACATATATCTCTGCCATGGTGAGTAATGGGTATTGATAAAACTATAACTCCTAGAATGTATTCCTTCTGGGATATTCATTTTTTGTTTCTTTCCCAGAATATTGTTTGGGGCCACAATTTTCAGGTTATAGCAAGTATATTCCAGTTCTTTATCACATACATACAGTACAGACATATGAGTTTATGCTCTGCTAATTGTCTTTACAAGAATGTAGGATGAGAGACATTTAAGATTATGGGGAAACATTCTTTAATAGTTATGTAGCTGGATGGTTGAGAGAGGGGAAATTTTCAAGCACTAATACAGGCAGTAATTCATTATGCTCTCCTTGTTAAGTTCATGATCTTGTGTGTATAACACCCAAAACTTCAGAGAGATCTATTAATCTAGATAATTCTAATGAGTATAGAAAACCTGATAGACTTCAAATAATATTTTTTAATAAAAGAGTTTTTTTATCAATTGTCTAACAGAAAATAAATTCTTTTTTCAGACAACAGAGTGAAAACATAAGACTGTACAAAATATCTTACTATTTTTTAAAAGTTTTCAAGTACTACTAATATGAAGATATGAAAATCTCTAAGACATGAATACTGGAGGTTGTTAAGATAGAGATAAAAAGAGGAGTGTTTAATGACAAAAACTGAGGAACTTGAAGCAACTAAGACAATCTTAGAAAATGATGAAGAAAGAAGAGGCAATTTTTCTTTCCATGCAACCCGGAAACATCTTGCCATGTGTATTATGTAAAGGGTAATTTTAATTTAACTTGTGTCAGTAGTAAGGCTTTCCCTAAAGCCATTCCACTGACTTATTTTCTTAGAATAATAAACAGCGAAATATTTATCTTTAATTGGGAGACTGGGATTGATATATACACACTACTATGTATAAAATAGATAACTAAGAAGAACCTACTGTATAGCACAGGAAATTACTCAGTATTCTGTAATTACCTATATGGAAAAAGAATCTAAAAAAGAGTAGATATATGCATGTGTATAACTGATTCACTTTACAGCAGAAACTAACACAACATTGTAAATCATCTATACTCCAATAAAAATCAATTTAAAAAATTACATAAATGGAAAAGAGCTTTTTTCCCCCTATTTTTTTTTTTTTTTTGGTATGCAAACCTCTCACTGTTGTGGCCTCTCCTGTTGTGGAGCACAGGCTCTGGACACGCAGGCTTAGCGGTCATGGCTCACGGGTCCAGCCACTCCGCGGCATGTGGGATCTTCCCGGACCGGGACATGAACCCGTATCTCCTGCATCGGCAGGCATACTCTCAACAACTGCACCACCAGGGAAGACCCTTTTTTCCCCATTTTTAGTCCCTTATAGAAGTGCTGTTATTTAGCCACCTATTTAATTCAACTCAATTGCCACGTTTAATTTGAAATTTTATATATATTTTGATTGTTCTCTATTGTGTTTGTGCATGTAGAATTCACACTAATTCAGATAGTAACATATTATAATAAATCCTGTACATTACAAAATATTTGAATTTGTAGGCGTTTGATGATATTAATTTTAAAATTTCAAAATATTAATGCTGAATCACATAGCTTTTCTGATCATGTAGATAAATAGCTTGAATAAAGATACAGTTAATCTGTATTATAAAAATATCTCACACTACATAAAAAATCAATTATATTACATGTAATATTTATTTATATGTTGAAACAAGAGGAAAGGAAGATTTTCATCAGGATTTTTATTTGTAAGACAAAACTTATTCCTCTTTGAGTGTATCAGAAATATAAAATATTTAAATGTACATTTACATTTTTTCAGGATAATTTCTAATAAAATTGACTACAGAAAGGTTTAAAACATTTACTGTGTTGTATTCTATTCAAAATTTAATTGACAACATTTAACTTCTATTTATATGATTGTAATTTTAATCATTGTGAAGAACACATGAAATAATACTGTCATATGAGTCTTTTATCCCACTGTCAGATTATCTGCCCAGTGTAAACAGTCAACAATATTTTGAAAAGTTACAAGAGGCATATTGATTCTTTCCCATTCTCCCCACCTTGTGAAGTTCAGTTGGTATATTATCCAATATAAGTAAGAAAACCTCCTTGAGAAGAGAGGTTCAAAATTTTTGTTATTGTTGCTCTGTTTTCTTAGATAAATGCTTGCTGTGATCTTTTGTTGCAGTAAGACTTTTATTCAGTCAAACGGAAAAAAAAGTTTGGAGTCAGGGAGAGAAACAGATTAAAAATGGAAGCTTAAAGGCAATTTTCTCCAGTACACGTGTAGAAATAAAGGCTTGTCCAGCATATCTTGTGTGCTTATAGATTACTATTTCATCTGGAGCTTATTTCCAGTTGATTTGTTCCAACTTTTTCTATTTTCCTATGAATCATTTGTTTTAACAGTTGTCTTACACATTTACCTGCTGAGTTTTCTACTAGTTTACTTTTACAACTTCTTGAGATGTTCCTTATGTCCTGACTCTTCGTGCTTCTGGTTTTACCAAGCCACATACAACATTGAATTTTCTGGGAAGATTACTTGTGCTTATGTGTACTAAGGCACATGTAAATGTGTGTGTGTGTGTGTGTGCCTGGGAAGAAATTGTAGCAGTTCAATACTTGCTGAGCATAGTAAGGCATTCCTCTTCATTATCTTCTACATTTAAGATGACAAATGCTACTGAATGTAATATAAAATGTCTTTGTTTTAGCATTATGTTGCTTAAAATAACCTGTCAGAAGCCAGGGTGTAGCACAGATTTCTTTTTATATAGTGCTTCTATTCCCAAACAAGTTTTCTGGGTTTTTTTGTTTTTCATATCCCACCCATCCAGGCGGTCACAAAGCACCGAGCTGATCTCCCTGTGCTATGCGGCTGCTTCCAACTGGCTATTTACCTTACATTTGGTAGTGTATATATGTCCATGCCTCTCTCTTGCTTTGTTACAGCTCACCTTTTCCCCTCCCCATATCCTAAAGTCCATTCTCTAGTAGGTCTGTGTATTAATTCATGTCTTACCCCTAGGTTCTTCATGATATTTTGTTTTCTAAAATTCCATATATATGTGTTAGCATACGGTATTTGTCTTTCTCTTTCTGACTTCACTCTGTATGACAGACTCTAAGTCTATCCACCTCATTACAAACAGCTCGATTTCGTTTCTTTTTATGGCTGAGTAATATTCCATTGCATATATGTGCCACATCTTCTTTATCCATTCATCTGATGATGGACACTTAGGTTGTTTCCATCTCCGGGCTATTGTGAATAGAGCTGCAATGAACATTTTGGTACATGACTCTTTGAATTATGGGTTTCTCAGAGTATACGCACAGTAGTGGGATTGCTGGGTCATATGGTAGTTCTATTTTTAGTCTTTTAAGGAACCTCCATACTGTTCTCTACAGTGGCTGTATCAATTTACATTCTCATGAACAGTGCAAGAGTGTTCCCTTGTCTCCACACCCTCTCCAGCATTTATTGTTTCTAGATTTTTGGATGATGGCCATTCTGATTGGTGTGAGAGAAGCTCTCCTTGTAGTTTTGATTTGCATTTCTTTAATCATTAGTGATGTTGAGCACTCTTTCACGTGTTTGTTGGCAGTGTGTATATCTTCTTTGTAGAAATGTCTGTTTAGGTTTTCTGCCCATTTTGGGATTGGGTTGTTTGTTATTTTGTTACTGAGCTGCATGAGCTGCTTATAAATTTTGGAGGTAAATCCTTTGTCAGTTGCTTAATTTTCAAATATTTTCTCCCATTCTAAGGGTTGTCTTTTGGTCTTGTTTATGGTTTCCTTTGCTGTGCAAAAGTTTTGAAGCTTCATCAGATCCCATTTGTTTATTTTGGTTTTTATTTCCATTTCTCTAGGAGGTGGGTCAAAAAGGATCTTGCTGTGATTTATGTCATAGAGTGTTCTGCCTATGTTTTCCTCTAGGAGTTTGATAGTTTCTGGCCTTCATCCATTTTGGGCTTATTTTTGTGTAGGGTGTTAGGGAGTTATCTAATCTAATACTTTTACATGTACCTGTCCAATTGTCCCAGCATCACTTATTGAAGAGGCTGTCTTTTCTCCACTGTACATTTCTGACTCCTTTATCAAAGATAAGTTGACCATATGTGCGTGGGTTTATCTCTGGGCTTTCTATCCTGTTCCACTGATCTACCTTTCTGTTTCTGTGGCAGTACCATACTGTCTTGATTACTGTAGCTTTGTAGTATAGTCTGAAGTCAGGGAGCCTGATTCCTCCAGCTCCGTTTTTCGTTCTCAAGATTGCTTTCACTATTTGGGGTCTTTTATGTTTCCATACAAATTGTGAAATTTTTTGTTCTAGTTCTGTGAAAACTGCCAGTGGTTTTTTGTTAGGGATTGCATTGAATATGGATTCTTTTTATTTCCTTTTCTTCTCTGATGGCTGTGGCTAATACTTCCAAAACTATGGTGAATAAGAGTGGTGAGAGTGGACAACCTTGTCTTGTTCCTGATCTTAGTGGAAATGCTTTCATCTTTTCACCATTGAGGATGATGTTGCTGTATTTCTGGTGTATCCGTGGGGAGGAAGGCGATCTCCACGTCCTACTCTTCCGCCACCTTCAAGGTCCCCCCAATTTGCATATATTGAAGAAGGCTTGCATTCCTGGGATAAACCCCACTTGATCATGGTGTATGATCCTTTTAATGTGCTGTTGGATTCTGTTTGCTACTATTTTGTTGAGGAATTTTGCATCTATGATCATCAGTGATATTGACCTATAGTTTTCTTTCTTTGTGAAATCCTTGTCTGGTTTTAGTATCAGGGTGATGGTGGCCTCGTAGGATGAGATTGAGAGTGTTCTTCCCTCTGTTATATTTTGGAAGAGTTTGAGAAGGATAGGTGTTAGCTCTTCTCTATATGTTTGATAGAATTCGCCTGTGAAGCCTTCTGGTCCTGGGCTTTTGTTTGTTGGAAAATTTTCAATCAGTTTCAATTTCAGTGCTTGTGATTGATCTGTTCATATTTACTATTTCTTCCTGATTCAGTCTTGGCAGGTTGTGCATTTCTAAGAATTTGTCCATTTCTTCCAGTTTTTCCGTTTTTTTGGCAGAGTTGCTTACAGTAATCTCTCATGACCATTGGTATTTCTGCATTGTCAGTTGTTACTTCTGCTTTTTCGTTTCTAATTCTATTGATTTGAGTCTTTTCCTTGTTTTTCTTGATGAGTCTGACTAATGGTTTATCAATTTTGTTTTTCTTCTCAAAGAGCCAGTTTTTAGTTTTATTGATCTTTGCTATTGTTTCCTTAATTTCTTTTTCATTTATTTCTGATCTGATTTTTATTATTTCTTTCCTTCTGTTATCTTTGGGTTTTTTTGTCCTTCTGTCTCTAATTGCTTTAGGTGCAAGGTGAGGTTGTTTATTCGAGATGTTTCCTGTTTCTTAAGGTAGGATTGTATTGCTATAAACTTCCCTCTTAGAACTGCTTTTCCTACATCCCATGGATTTTAGGTCATCGTGTCTCCATGGTCATTTGTTTCTAGGTATTTTTTGATTTCCTCTTTTATTTCTTCATTGATTACTTCGTTATTAAGTCGTGTATTGTTTAGCCTCCATGTGTTTGTATTTTTTACAGATCTTTGCCTGTAATTGATATCTAGTCTCATAGCATAGTGGTCAGAAACAATGCTTGATACAATTTTAATTTTCTTAAATTTTCCAAGGCTTGATTTGTGACCCAAGATATGAACTTTCCTGGAGAATGTTCCATGACCACTTGAGAAAAATTCCCTTTGGAGGGAATGTCCTATCAATATCATTTAAGTCCATCTTGTTTAATGTATCATTTAAAGCTTGTGTTTCATTATTTATTTTCATTTTGGATGATCTGTCCATTGGTGAAAGTGTGGTGTTTAAGTCCCCTACTCTGAATGTGTTCCTGTCGATTTCCCCTTTTATGGCTGTTAGTATTTGCCTTATGTATTGAGGTGCTCCTATGTTGGGTGCATAAATATTTACAATTGTTATATCTTCTTCTTGGATCGATCCCTTGATCATTATGTAGTGTCCTTCTTTGTCTCTTCTAATAGTCTTTATTTTAAAGTCTATTTTTTCTGATATGAGAATTGCTACCCCAGCTTTCTTTTGTTTTCCTTCTGCATGAAATATCTTTTTCCATCCCCTTACTTTCAGTCTGTATGTGTTTCTTGGTCTGAAATGGGTCTCTTTTAGAAAGCAAATATAAGGGTCTTGTTTTTGTATCCATTCAGCCAATCTGTGTCTTTTGGTGGGAGCATTTAGTCCACTTACATTTAAGGTTATTATTGATATATATGTTCCTATTTCCTTTTTCTTAATTGTTTTGGGCTCCTTATAGTAGGTCTTTTCCTTCTCTTGTGTTTCTTACCTAGAGAAGTTCCTTTAGCATTTGTTGTAAAGCTGGTTTTGTTTTGCTGAACTCTCTCAGCTTTTGCTTGTCTGTAAACGTTTTAATTTCTCCATCAAATCTGAACGAGATCCCTGATGGGTAGAGTAAACTTGGTTGTGGTTTTTTCTCCTTCATCACTTTAAATATGTCCTGCCAGTCCCTTCTGGCTTGCAGAGTTTCTGCTGAAGGATCAGTTGTTAACCTTATGGGGATTTCCTTGTGTGTTATTTGTTCTTTTTCCCTTTTTTATATGTTTTCTTTGTATTTAATTTTTGATAGTTTGATTAATATGTGTCTTGGCATATTTCTCCTTGGATTTATCCTGTATTGGACTCTCTGTGCTTCCTGGACTAGATTATTTCCTTTCCCATATTATTCAACTATAATCTCTTCAAATATTTTCCCAGTCCCTTCCTTTTTCTCTTCTTCTTCTGGAACCCCTATAATTCGAATGCTAGTGCATTTAATGTTGTCCCAGAGGTCTCTGAGACTGTCCTCAGTTCTTTTCATTCTTTTTCCTTTTTTCTGCTCTGCAGTAGTTATTTCTGCTATTTTATCTTCCAGGTCACTTATCCATTCTTCTGCCTCAGTTATTCTGCTCTTGATCCCATCTAGAGTATTTTTAATTTCATTTATTGTGTTGTTCATTGTTATTTGTTTCATCATTAGTTCTTCCAGGTCCTTGTTAAATGTTTCTTGCATTTTCTGTACTCTATTTCCAAGATTTTGGATCCTCTTTACTATCATTATTCTGAATACTTTTTCAGGCAGACTGCCTATTTCCTCTTCATTTGTTAGGTCTGGTGCATTTTTATCTTGCTCCGTCATCTGCTGTGTGTTTTTCTGTCTTATCATTTTGCCTATATTACTGTGTTTGGGGTCTCCTTTTTGCAGGCTGCAGGTTCATAGTTCCCATTGTTTTTGATGTCTGTCCCCAGTGGCTAATGTTGCTTCAGTGGGTTGTGTAGGCTTCCTGGTGGAGGGGACTAGTGCCTGTGCTCTGGTGGATGAGGCTGGATCTTGTCTTTCTGGTGGTCAGGTCCATGTCTGTTGGTGTGTTTTGGGGTGTCTGTGGACTTATGATTTTAGGCAGCCTCTCTGCTAATGGGTGAGGTTGTGTTCCTGTCTTGCTAGTTGTTTGGCATAGGATGTCCTTCACTGTAGCTTGCTGGTCATTGAGTGAAGCTGGGTGCTTGTGGTGAGATGGAGATCTCTGGGAGATTTTCGTCATTTGATACTATGTGGAGCTGGAAGGTCTCTTGTGGACCAGTGTCCTGAAGTTGGCTCTCCCTCCTCAGAGGCACAGCACTGACTCCTGTCTGCAACACCGAGATCCTTTCATCCACATGGCTCAGAATAAAAGGGAGAAAAAGTAGAAAGAAGGAATTAGTAGAGGTAGAAAGAAAGAAAGGAAGAAAGAAAGAAAGAAGGAAAGAAAGGAGGGAGGGAGGGAAGGAGGAAGGAAGGAAGGAAGGAGGGAAGGAAGGAAAAAAGAAAGAAAGAATATAAAGTAAAATAAAATAAAGGTAAAATATAATAAAGTTATTAAAATGAATAAATAATTATTAAAAGAAAAAGAAAAAAAAAAAAAAGAAGGATGGATAATACCCTAGGACAAATGGTGGAAACAAAGCTTTACAGACAAAATCTCACACAGAAGCATACGCATAAACACTCACTAAATGAGGAAAAGTGGAAAAAATCATAAATCTTGCTCTCAAAGTCCACCTCCTCAATTTGGGATGATTTGTTGTCTAAAAGAGGGAAGGAAGGAAAGAAAGAAAGAAGATAAACTAAAATAAAGTTATTAAAATAAAAATAATTATTAAGAAAAATAATTAAAAAGAAAAAAGATGGATAGAACCCTAGGAGAAATGGTGGAAGCAAAGCTATACAGACAAAATCTCACACAGAAGCATACGCATAAACACTCACTAAATGAGGAAAAGTGGAAAAAATCATAAATCTTGCTCTCAAAGTCCACCTCCTCAATTTGGGATGATTTGTTGTCTATTCATGTATTCCACAGATGCAGGGTACATCAAGTTGATTGTGGAGCTTTAATCCGCTGCTTCTGAGGCTGCTGGGAGAGACTTCTCTTTCTCTTCTTTGTTCTCACAGCTCCCTGGGGATCAGCTTTGGATTTGGCCCCACCTCTACGTGTAGGTCGCAGGAGGACATCTGTTCTTTGCTCATACAGGACGGAGTTATAGGAGCCTCTGATTCGGGGGCTCTGGCTCACTCAGGCCTGGGGTGGAGGGAGGGGCATGGAGTGCGGGGTGAGCCTGCAGCGGGAGAGGCCGGTGTGACGTTACACCAGCCTGAGGCATGCCATTCGTTCCCCCAGGGGAGTTGTCCCTGGATCCCAGGACCCTGGCGGTGGGTGGCTGCACAGGCTCCACTGAAGGGGTGTGTGTATGGTGACCTGTGCTCGCACACAGGCTTCTTGGTGGCGGCAGCAGCAGCCTTAGCATCTCATGCCCGTCTCTGGGGTCTGCGCTTTTAGCCACGGCTCACGCCCGTCTCTGGAGCTTCTTTAAGCAGCGTTCTTAATCCCCTCTCCTTGCGCACCTTTTGGGAGATCTAAGGTCATCTGCCTCATTCAGTAGGTGTTCTGTAGGAGTTTTTCCACGTGTAGATTTATTTCTGGTGTATCTGTGGGGAAGAAGGTGATCTCCACCTCTTACTCTTCCACCATCTTCCCGGAAGCCCCCCAAACAAGTTTTATAGGCCTTATTTATTTCCTCGCTGTGAAAACCATGTTAATTGAGTAAGGCTAGAAATGATAACATTATCTATGTTTGAAAGACAAGGGAACCAAGTCAGAAAGCAGTAAAAAGGTATTCTGAGCATATCTGAGGAATTAATGACAAGGTTTAGATTACAATATATGTCTCTACTTTCAAAAACTCTGGTATGGTTGTAAACGACTCTCCTGAGTCAACAATAATAACCAATAAAAAATAATACTAAATTTAAAAACTATTTTGGAAATATATATGATTTTTATTTAGAAAGTAATTGAGGGCTGCTCTTTTTGAAAGAAAATTCCTTAAAAAACACGTTGAAACAGAGAAAATAGAAAGCAAAATTAAATACAATATATATATTTTTGTACCAAAGTTTTCCAGCTATTTGTGCAAAATGATCAACCACCAAATACATTACTAAATACAATTAATGATGAATTGAGTGACTATCCAGGTCTTGTGAATTTTTTTTTTTTTTTTTTTTTTTTTGGCGATACGCAGGTCTCTCACTGTGTGGCCTCTCCCGTTGCGGAGCACAGGCTCTGGATGCACAGGCTCAGCAGTCATGGCTCACGGGCCCAGCCACTCCGTGGCATGTGGGATATTCCCAGACCAGGGCAGGAACCCATGTCCCCTGAATCGGCAGGCAGACGCTCAACCACTGTGCCTCCAGGGAAGCCCCTTAAGTGAAAATTTTTAATAAAATATTTAACATATGTTGACTCAAAACTTGATAAGTATGTATAATATATTTGTCATAGTATTAATATCTTTACAGATCACATCAATCTATTACATTTATTCTTAATTAAATAAACTCATAGAAATGTGGACAAAAATAACAGACAGCTAGAAATGTTTAAATTTTCTATTTGGTTCTGTTACATAGACTCTTTTTCTCTGTTGGAATTTCTTATCTTTTCATCCATTTTATGCATGTTTTCACTTAACCTTCCTACTTTCTTGTACATAATTATAATAGCTGCTTTATATTCCTTTTCTGATCATTTCAATATCTGTATCATCTTGGGTATGGCCTTTGCCATTTCCCTTGAGCACATATTTGCTTTGGGTGTATTTGTGTGTGCGTATTGCAAAATTTCAGATTGCAACTAAATAATATTGCAATAGAGTTAGACTCTAGACTCTGTTACAGCTCTCTGAAGAAGTACTTTTTATCTTCAAATAGCACTTCTTTTATAAAATGATTGAGGTATAATTGATATATAACAGTATATTAGTTTCAGGTGTAAAATATAATTATTTGATATTTGTATATATTGGGAAATAATCAGTACAATAAATCTAGTTAACAACTGTCCCCATACATAGTTACGCATTATTTTTCTTGTGATGAGAACTTTCAAGATTTGCTCTCTTAGCAACTTTCAAATATGCAACACAGTATTATTAACTATAGTCATGAAGCTGTACATTACATCCTAAGACTTACTTTATAGCTGGAAGTTGGTATCTTTTACCCCATTCACCCATTTTACCCACCCCTCACTTCCAGCATCTGGCAACTATCAGTCTCTTCTCTGTAACTATGAGCTGTTTTGTGAGTGTGTGTGTGTGTTTTATTACACATATAAGTGAGATTATATGGTATTTGTCTTTCTCTGTATGATTTATTTCTCTTAAATAATGTTCTCAAGCCCATCTATATTTTTTGCAAATGATAAGATTCCATTCCTTTTTATTGCTGAATAATATTCTATTATATATATATATATATATATATACATATATGATATATAAATATATATCATATTTTTTAATTTATTCATCCATCAACGACACGAGTTACCTCCCTATCTTGGCTAATATAAGTAATGCCAATAATGCAAACAACAAAATTAGTTTTGTTTTACAAGGCAGTTAACCTGGTTAGAATCAAATTGCACTCTATGTATCTTCATGGTGGTTGACAAGTCAAAAATCAGTTCTGGTTTTCATTTTGTTTTGTTTTGTTTTCCTTAGTTGTGAGCTACTTTTAGTTGGACCTACTCATAGGTAGTTCAGGAATCATCTGGAGACTTTGGCAGTATATGAAAATAATTTGGGGTTCTTCTTATGTTTTTCCTCTTTTCCAGCCCCCCTTCCTCATTTTTCAGTAGTTATATTTTCCCACTCTCTGTCCTCTAGTTCTTCAGGTCAGTCAGAAATACTATAGTTTTCTATTATAAATGTTGCCATCATGTGACATGCTATGACCATAGACTTCCCTCAGCCTAAAATCATAAACACAGGGAACTCATTCTGTCCTGGTCTCTTCCAATTCTCCTCACTCTGACAAAATAAATGCTTGCTTTCTTCACCTTCCATGTCTTTCAGGTAGTCCTCCTATCTCCAGATATGATCTTTGTCATCAGTGGGGAGTTCAGCCTGTTAGAAGGTGACTCAGGCATAGTGAAAGAAAAATTATTCACATTTCAATTTTAAATTTCCACTAGCATATATATATATATATATATACATACATATACATAATATATATATATACACATATACATAATATATATATATATTATGTATATATACTTTTAGGCTGAAAGATATATGCTTATAGCTATGATTAATATATAAGGTACAATAGACTATAATCGGTTAACACATTTTCCAAACTAAATTCAGCAATTATGCTAAAGTATAACATCTGATGTAAAGTTTTTATTCATATGAGAGCCTTTTTGGATTAAGCTTTTTAATACAAATAAAATATATGTCTTAGATATAGGGACTGCATTTAGAAACCATTAAGAAAATTATATGTGAAAAAAGTCAGAGGCAAAAATTTTAACAGTATATGGTAATGGTGATTACTCTCCTTCTCTTGGTAACTATTTCAGCTTTCACTGGAGATTCATCCTTTATCCATAAAGCCTATGTTGTTTAGGAGAACGGAATTCTTCCTGTGATCTAGGTCTAAGCAGTTCAGTATAATTTCATCAGTAATTTTTATTAGGTCTGGAATGGTCATGTGACCCAATTCAATCAGATAAAGTTGTAAATATATGCTAGGAAATTCTAAGGTTAAAGGATCATTATTCTCCTGGTTAAATGGTGTGATATTCAAAGGTACAGCAGGCACTACTACAGCAATTTGCTCACTACCACAGATCATAATTTTAGGGTGAAACAGGCACCTCAGGTGGTAGATTACAATAGAGAAAGGAGTTGGATTCTTAGAGATTTAATTCAGCTTCTGACTCATATACATGACACTTTAGCTTCCCCTACTTGGAACATTCTTTGTAGAGCAGGTGTTATACCTCTTTTATTGTTTCAAAAAATTTGAGGGATTTTGTTGTTGTTGTAAATCACAATGTATCATATTTTCACTGACACAAGTTTTCTTAAAAGTTGAAGACAGTAATAATACATTCTGTTATATGGTATTTTTATGTACGCAAGTGTTTTTCTGAAATATTAAAAAATTATCTTGATCATAGAAAGACAAATTATTTTTACATTTGCTTATTTATTTGTTTTTCTTCATTACTAACACAATTTGTATTTTTATTTCTATATTACAACACCTAATTACAATCCCTAGTACATAGAGAGTGCCATCAAAAGTTCACTGAATGAACACCTAAACTGAGGAAAGACAAAAGTCAGAGAAAACGGCCATGAGAATGCATATTTTCTAGATGTGGTAGACTAAATCCTTGTTCACAAATATTCAGTTCCCCATTTGTGGGAGGATTACACAACAGTGTCCCTTAAACTTACTCTTAGTTATTTGACTTGGTTTGGCCCAGAAAATGTGTAAGTCTCATCTCTCTACTCCAGGTAGAAGTTTTCAGAGCTGGAGTATGCTTTGCTGTGGTATTGTTTTTTTGCTGTGATTATGGAAACGTGTGTGTGGATGGAATCACTGTCAGCCTGGGTCACTGAAGGACAAAGATGAGCAGAGGTCCCCTTGGCAAACTGTGGCGGGCATGTAACATGAAGGGAAAATAAACTTGGTTTTGTTACCCAATTATATTTGGGGCTGTTTACTACCACAGTGTTATTCTAGGCTATCATGACAGAAACATGATAAAGAACAGATAACTGCCCAGTGAAACTCAGGTGAAGGGTTATCTGAACAAGAAGATATGGTTATTAGAAATTTATGGACAGTGCCATTTTTATTAATTAAATGTTTAAAATATTAATGATGTGTATTCTTATAGCAAATAAACCATTTAATTGTAGAAATAAAATAGAAGTTAAATGGTTTTTATGTATTCATAACTTCTGTGTCCACCTAAATCTATTTTTTTCTAATAATTATTTAATTTATTCAATCATGATTATCCTGTAACACGGGTTTTGGGAAATATATTCTACAAAGTAGGGAGAAAATTCTATACCATAATTTGTATTGAAATTGCATGTTTTAGGGAACCAAGCTTTCTCACATATCTGATATTTAGGCTTCATCTACACTACTTTTTATTATTATTTTCTATGGTTTGGATACAAACTTAGAATCTTGACAATCTAGAAACTTTAGTCCTTTCTTTCTCAGATTCTTGCTTTAATTACTAAAGTTAAGGATGTACAGAGAATTAACAACTGCTGAGATATAATAATAAATCCTCAATTAAGTTTATGAACAATTAGGCTTTGCTTTGATACCATTATGTTTACTTAATAAAATTTTATTAATTAATCATATGAAAATGTCTGTCTTATCAGTTGCTGAATTACATAGCTATACAACATACACATACATATACATACTCCCTACATATGCACATACAGGACTTCTTGAAAACTGACTAGATGGACAAGGTATTACAGATGTCTTCTCAAAAATCATGCTGTCTCTATGTATATGTATAACTGATTCACTTTGTTATAAAGCAGAAACTAACACACCATTGTAAAACAATTATATTCCAATAAAGACGTTAAAAAAAAATCATGCTTTCTCTATTCAGAGCAGCTAATTTAAAATATGAGAGAAATCAAGGCTCTAGGCGTATAAAAACAGACTTCTACTTACAACACAGACTACATTACAGTACAACCAACTATATCCAATTTCACATAAGAGCTAGTACCTTAGAGACACAAACTCAACAAGCAAACTATCATAAATATCTGAGGAATTACCTGGGATCCTGTGGAAACACATGCTGAGTAGCCAGGCATTACCTGTGGTAATGAGTGTTTCAAAATTCCTACTAACAGACTTCTTCGACCTTATACCACAGATAGTGTACCTGCTACCACCCACAACTAATGTGAATGTCTTGATGTTATGCACAGGATAGCTAATCAATATAATAGATTTTTCTGAAAAAGAACTAGTTATTAGGAAACTCAGTAAGATTTGCATTTCATTAAGTGTTCTGTGATCTCAGGTGAAACTACAGGTCCACAGTAAAAATTGAGATTGACATGTACACACTGCTATATTTTAAATAGATAAACAAGGAACTACTGTAAAAAAATAAATAAAATTTTTAAAAAAGAAATTGAGTGAAAGTTGTCAATGAGTCTCAGAATAAAAAAAAAAAGGAGATGGAACAGAAGAAAAGACAATTTTTATAATACTCTTTAAATTAAAGTATTAAACAAATTTTGTTTCTCATCTATTTCTCATATCATATTGCATATTTTTATAACATTATATTAGTTTCAGGTATACAACATAGTGATTTGATATTTGTATATATTGCAGTGTGGTCACCACAAGAAGTCTAATTAATATCCATCATCACATAGTTACAAAAATTTCATATTGCATATTAAGTTCAAATCAATGGAATCAGTTATTTGTGGCAATAAACAATGATCTTCAAGAAGTTATATAAAAGATATTTATTAGAAAGATGAGGATACTGACATTCAGCATGTTTAAAATCAATTTAGATAGCCATCTATCTAATTAGGAAGATTCAAATTCCAAAGCATTGGTTTTTATATATCCTACCCAGTGTTTTAAAATATAAATAATACTGCATTTCAGTAACTGTGGTAATTGATGATAAGAGGGAGAAAAAATTTCACAAAAGTAGAGAGGTTAACTCAAAAATGTGGGTAAGAATAACATGTTAAATACTATAGAACTGAAAGAATGAGATTATAAACTCATCATTCTGTCCTAAATATGCATTCAATCGTGTGGGCTAGTTAAAAGAATACTATTTTATATCAAAAATACTGCTAATTTTCCTACGTCCTAGGTCTTTTGGTAAGTAATTTAACCTCTCTGACTTATTATTTTTTTTCTTCTGTAAAAGGTAAATGAGAGTTTCTGATAAACTGAGAGTGCCTTGTGCTGAGTGAGTTTATGCATTTCAAAAATAATGATAATGGTGATGATAATGATTATGCATAAAACAGAATCATACAGTTTACAAATTTCATATTATTTAAGATTTTAAATGTTGTATAGAGATTTGTCATTAGAATTTGATAGGAGCAAAGATATAATCACCTAGGTTGGGTCAGTGGAAATATGGAAAAAAACTAACATTCATTAACTTTTATATACCAGATAGATCGCTAGGCATTTTACATTATATTGCTATTTAATAATGACAATGAATAAAACAATTATAAAACAATGTGTGAAACAATATATATTCAGGAAACATGTGAAAAGGTAAGGTTGAAAGAAAAAACACTCATCATTTATGGAAGTAGTCTCTTTTGAACTGGGAATTTGAATCTTTCCAAAAAATGTTTTTATCATAACAACACCAGTTAAACATAATCATTTCAATTGATGACCAGTATCATTTAAAAATGTTTGTCATATTATTTCACATCAAAAGAGATTATATGATTTGACATCTAGGTCCTAGGAAGCATCGAAAGAGGAGATTCTATATAAAAAAAGTTGAATAACAGATAACAACATTCTATAAATCTATGAGTCTATTCCTAGAAGGAAATAACAAAAGAAGAAGTAAAAATAAAATGGGAATAGGGTACTCAAAGTATGTCAGATGTACCTGCAGGAGGGCTACAACATATTGGAATACCATTTTCAAGACTAGTTGCTAGGCTCAGATTTAGCAAAATCAAACAGACAATAATTAAAAGTAAATAAAGGAATGAGATATTGTTATCTTTATTAATTTTTATTTTTTTAAGATTTGCAGGAAGGTAAAAATAAACTTACGAATATATGTATGTCTGTATCTTTTCTACCTGTATCCTCATTAGCAGTAGGGATCTGAGGAGGTGAGGCTCACCTTTCAGGATGTCTGCCAAAGGCCACTAATTCTGTTAATACTGATGATGAATAACCTTGTGAAGTCGTCTCAGTTCTACCAATGGACATGTAGTCCTTTGTTGTTGTTTTTTTCCCCTTGTGGTAGCTAAATTGATGTTTTGTAATTTAAAAATGAGCTATTCCTTTTTACCCATCTCTTTTGGTGCTTATTTGCTTTTAGTTCACTTAATTTTTTTTTTTTTTAAAGAAGATGTTGGGGATAGGAGTTTATTAATTAATTTATTTATTTGTGCTGTGTTGGGTCTTCGTTTCTGTGCGAGGGTTTTCTCTAGTTGTGGCAAGTGGGGGCCACTCTTCATCATGGTGCATGGGCCTCTCACTATCGTGGCCTCTCTTTTTGCGGAGCACAGGCTCCAGACGTGCAGGCTCAGTAGTTGTGGCTCACAGGCCTAGTTGCTCCACAGCATGTGGGATCCTCCCAGACCAGGGCTCGAACCCGTGTCCCCTGCATTAGCAGGCAGATTCTCAACAACTGTGCCACCAGGGAAGCCCCACTTCACTTAATTTTTATTCTTAACCTTTTCAACAACTTTTAGATGTGGGTATCATAAAGTGACAGGGTAATTAGGAAAAGGTTGAGGAGGTTTCATGACCCAAACAAGGGAACAAGTTGGCTGTATTTTATCTCCTACTTAGCTCTGTAGAAATCCTTCTACTTCCTGCACTGCCTAGTCAATATCCCATTTAGTCTCAGGATAACTCCTTGTTAGTAATAACCTATTAATAGGAGAGAATGTTAGGATTACCATAAATAAATCAGCAAATTTGGTGAAGCAGGGAAAACAGAAACAGAATCTCTAATTATTCCAGGTTAGTAATAGACCGTCCATGACAATCCAGACAATATGTTGGCACAAATATTGTTGTTTGTTTTTTTAAGAAGTTCATTCTCTATGGAAGAGATAGAAAAAATCAGATCTTGAGCATATGTACATAGAATGTTTATAGTATAAGAAAATGCTCTAGAGTAGCTCACGCTTGGGAAGCAGAAGGAGGGAAAACAGTCCTCAAGGAAGATTTCCCATTGTGTCCCAAGAGGTTTAGCTTGGATAACTTTTTAGTCCTTCCTAAATATAAGCTCTCCAGACTGAGCAGAACTTCTCATCATTTTATGAGGACAGATTAGCACTGACAGCACTGCCTAGTGATCATTATGGTTAAAAAAGCAAAGATTTTCTGATCACTAACTTGGATTTTTTTTACCCTGTGGTGGACAAGGACAGGCAGTAATTATTGGCAGTCCCAAAAAGGCAGGGACTGAAAAATGTCAGTAGCTGATGATTGTAACACAGGCATAAGCTTAGATTTTGTAAGGAGTGTTTACAATTTCAATTCAAATATTGATAACATAACTCCTGGGGGGGATGCAGTTAAAGACAGGTTCACAGGTTCTTTGATATCTATCCTCTGAAGAGGTGAAGCTAAATTCCTTTCCCTTCACATGCTGTCTAGGTTATGTTACTTGCTTCTAGTGAATAGAATATAGTAGAAGTGATAAGATGGCAACTCCAAGGTTAGGTTATCAAAGATTTCAACTTCCCTCTTAAGTTTCTCTCTCTCTCTCTCTCTCTCTCTTCATAACTCACTCTGAGAGCAGGCAGCTGCCATGTTGCAAGGACTCTCAGGCAGCCAACACAAAGTCCACATGACAAGTAGCCACATATATATGAGTGAGTTTAGATGTAGATGCTTTGTTGCGTGCCAGCAAAAATGTGAATGAACTTGGGAAAGTATCCTTGAAGTAACCGCAGCAGTGACCAACAACTTGATTATAAACTTATGAGAAACCCAGTTCTAGAATGACTCAGCTGAGCTAGTCCTTGATCTCTCATAACAGAATCTGGGAAATAATAAATGTTTACTAGTTTAAGAGCAAATTTGAGGTAATTTGTTATGCAGCAATAGATAACAAATACTGCTTTCAGAATATTCAAGCCTAGTAAAAGAGGGATTGCCTTGTCTAAATATCAGGATTTGCCAGTTTCAGAGTTATCATGGTTTAAGTGAGATGTTCTGGCAAGGTTAATGTTTTCTGAAAGCTACACTAGTAGAGTGATAAGGTTATAACAACAAAGAAACTATTACTTATTGATATTTTAATATGTGACATATATCTAGTACCTCATCTAATTAATATTTATGTGAAAGTAAAGAAATATGCTTGGACAATGTACAGAATATTATATATATATATATATATATATATATATATATATATAATTAAAGTATAGCCTATTAACTTTAAGGAATCCACTTGGATTTTTTATAATCACAACAGAAGAATATGATTTTATCCTATCATAAACATTATTCCCTGTATCTTGTGCATCTTTATTCCAATTTCAAATTTTCCTCTATATTTGATGCCTTTAAAAGAACTATAAAAAAATACTTAATTATTCTTTCTTCATTTCTATCTTTTCACTAAGCAAATCTAGATCTCAGATAGAATATTGATTGATAATAAATCATAGATTATTTGATTTCATTATAGTGAAATGACTAGTTTCTTTGAGATGAATGAAAAATAAAAATAATAATGCACTAGAATTAGTGACATGGAGTCCTGAGTGATAATTAAAATTCAATACCAAAGAAGGATTATTCAAGATAAAAATGCAAATACTGCCTTAACCTGTATTTCAAACTAGAACATTTAAAAGAATAAACAAAACTAAATAAAAAAACAAAAAAATACCATCTTTAAACTCTATGTGTAGAATGTGTGCAGAGATGCTTATTATGCAGAGAAGACAAAACAGGCATACAATTTTCTTATCTCAAGATGGATTTAAGAATGGAGAGTTTCATTAAAAGAGAGAAGTTTTGTAGCCAGGGTCCTTGAAGCATTGTGGGTGTTGATTTTCTGTTCATGGATCTGTTTTTTCCATCCATTCTGTGTGTCTGTGGTTTCTTCCCTCTTTTATGCTTTGTCAGTGTTGCTGAATGCTGCTGAGACAATATTTGATGTAAACAGCCTCAGGCAGTCATTTTCAGTTGATAAATTTAAGATCTGAAACCTTAAGCTCTATTTTATTAGTGCAATCTGTGTTAGAGTGCCCAATTAGACGTGGTAGCTGTGTGCTTCTGAGGTTTTTTTAGGGGAGAAACATCCATGCTCTGACAAATTTAATGGGTTTAGGGGAAAATAATGATAAGAAGTCATGGAGAAAAATTCAAAGAAAACTTCCAAGTAATTTCTAGGAATTTTAGAAAAAGAAAAACACAAACATGCAATGTTATAATATTTTGTCTAATAGAAAATGAAAGACTAAATGAGAGAAAGTAAATTGTTCTATGTTGAATGGAGTGAGTTACACTGGAAAATAAACAATATTAGACTGAAAATAAACAATATTAAACATTGCCATTGATTAAATGTGTCTTTGAAATGCCACCTACTTTCCAAATATCTTCAGCATTAAAACAGTATCTGCTCTTGCTCAAATTTGTTTAAAGGATCAAGTTATGTAATTTATAAAATACAAAATACTCTAAATTTTAAGTGACAGTGTTAATCCAGATGTCAGTTAAGGTCATTCAGTCCAATAACATTAAATTTTTTTGAAGTTATAATTAAAATGTTATATGCACATAGTTTAAAGGTCATACTGAACAAAAAGACTGATGATGAAAAAGGGCAGAACCCTAATCTGGTAGTTTTCTCCCCACTCTCCCTCCCTTATCTTCATATTTCCAAGTAACATAAGATACTGCTGTTCTGCCCTTTATTAACTTAACATTATATTCAACATCCTATATCACAGAATAGATGTTTTACATGCTTATTTCTCTGAAAACACGTCCCCTCTTTTCATTCTTTCAATGTAGTTTTATGACAATTGTTAGTTAAATCAGTG
Organism: Neophocaena asiaeorientalis asiaeorientalis; assembly: GCF_003031525.2. Classification (NCBI taxonomy): domain Eukaryota; kingdom Metazoa; phylum Chordata; class Mammalia; order Artiodactyla; family Phocoenidae; genus Neophocaena; species Neophocaena asiaeorientalis. The sequence goes on along the minus strand of NW_020175414.1, from coordinate 2,075,694 downwards.
GTCAATCTGTATCTTTTTCTATATTATAGTTTCTTCTGAGCTAAAACGTCACATATTATTTTCTTTATTATATATCTCTTTAGTTTCTTCTGCAGTTAGTATTCTCCTTACATACTAGTTTCATTTATAAAATTTCTGTTGTTGTTTTAGCAATTTCACCAGATCTGCCAAATACCTGTCAACATTTTTCAAATGCTCAAATGTGTAAATTCCATTTTTCTTTTTCTAGCATCCTGTCTCTTGGAAACTTATCATATTCTGCTTCAATTTGGACTCTGTGATCTGATGCACTGCTAATGTCATGAGACTGTTCTTTAATTTTGGAATTTCTACCCATGCTCTCCTCTGTTGGAACTCTTGCCCACTAGGTACCTTGTAGTACTTTTTCTTGGTTAATTTATTGTCTGGTGCAACCCAGTCTCCATTAAATTCCAAGAAAGAGTGCAAGGGAGGTGAAATTTCTAGTAACTGCTTATATGAAAAGCCTTTATTATATACGTGGTTTGCTAGGTATAGTGGGCTAAATGATGGTCCCCAAAAGAAAGATATGTCTGTTTCCTAACACCCAAAACCTGTGAACATGACCTTTTTTTGGAGAAAGTATCTTTGCAGATGTAATTAAGTTAAGGATCTTGAGTTGAGATCATTTTGGACTTAATATGGTCTCTAATTCAAGTGTGAAAGTGTCCTTATAAGACAAAGGCATAGGGAAATTTGAGATTCAGACCCAGAGGAGAGAAGACCATGTCAAGATTGGAGCAGAGATTGGAGCCATGAAGTCCCAAACCAGGAATGCCTGGAGCCACTATGAATGGAAGGGTCAATGAAAGATTCCACCCTAGAGCCAGAGGAGGGAGTGTGTTCAGAACACCTTGATTTTGATCTTCTGTCCTCCACAACTGTGAAAGAATACATTTCTGTTGTTTAAAACCACCAAATTTGTACAACCCTTGGAAACTAATAAAGGTGGGTAAAGAATTTTATGTAGGAAATATTCTCATCCAGTATTGTATTTTAAATTATTTCTTAACTCTGATTTTCAACAATTTTCATGTAACAACTTTTCACTTATTTTTCTCTAAAAGCTTAAGATATTTGCTAAATACTTTAGAGATTTTATACTGATACCTTGGTATCATCATCATCTTCTTCATCATTATACATTGAGATTGGCACTCATTGTATCCTTTCAACTAGTAGACTCATGTCCTTCAGTTCTGTGAAGCTTTTGTTTGTTTATTTTAATACAAAAATATTCCTTAGTCTTTTTCTGCTCTTTTGTTTCTATCATTATTATTAATTGATTCCTAATTGTTTCATTGCTTCCCTCATTTTTTTTCCCTTAAGAAGTTCTGAATTTTATTCATCAAATGTGATATTTTAAAATTCTTACCATTTTTTAAAAAATATTTTAAGACTGCTTTCTTGTTCTACATTTTTAATAGCTCCCAATTCTTTGTTCTAAATGATCACTTTCTATTACATTTCTGAAATATGAAGCATAGATTTTAACAGTCATTTTTCTTATTTCCTTCTACTTTTGTTTCATCAGAGTTCTACTTTTCTGTTATTTATTTTGGTCTCTCTTTACTATTGGAAGATTCCCTCACATGTCCTCTGCTGGCTTTTCAGTCATATTTACTTGGAAATTCTATGCTGTTAACAGCTGCACTATTCTACCAATCTATAAATTAATATCAATTAGTGACTTACATAAGTGCAATCCACATATATTAATAGTTAGAGGTCCTTTCCCTAAGCCATCTCAGTTTTTCCCAGGAATAAATCTCTCAAATCCTACAATTGTTGGTCTGAGTAAAAGCGAAGACAAAAGAAGAAGTGTGGTTACCCGTTTCTCTGGGTGATTATTTTCCCCAGTATTTCAATTCTATACTTCACACCCACTTTTGCTTCCCCCAGAGAAATTAAGCTCAAAAATGTTACAGAAAATATGTCTATTCCTGAAATGCAGTTGGGGAAATTGAAGGTTTAAAGCTGGAAGGAACAAAACTTACAAGCTTAACCAATATGAAAGCTGATTTTATTCTGTTTTCCTGTTCTACCTGATATCTTATGCCTTGAACTTCTGGGACTTTGCAAGTATCTACTGGTCAAATCCACTTGGTTTTCCTTTGGGATCTGCCCTATAATAAACGAGGTTCAATTAATATTCTTCTCTCATTCATAGTCTTCTCTGATAAGTCTTCAGCACTCTTGTATCCTGTCAAAGGTCCATTTGTTTCTCATTCACTGTGGAATCCTCAAAGCCCAGCACACTTTTTGAAGTATAGCAGATTATGTATAAGTGCACAATGAACTGTTAAAATATAATATTTTAACTAGAAAAAATGTATGACCATGACAGAAATTATAAGGTTTATTATTAATTTTTATTTTTAATTTAATAATAGTTGATTCTATGAGTAATATGGCATCAAATTAAATAAAATGCATTTTAATAGTAATATTAAGAAATAAACTTACCTAAACATTTTCAAAAGAAAGAAATATTGTGTATTATTAATATTCAAGATGAATAAATTGATTTCAAATTTGGGAAATGATAGGAGGCTGTATCATTATGCAAGTATAAACTCAATTTCCAAATAAACAACCACTGTGAATAGGATAAAATCTGAGTGAAATTCAATCAAGTCTTAAATGATATGGTTAAATCTACACAAAAATATTTTTTAAATGAATACAAATTAATTATGATCAATAATGAAAGCTGCATAGCATCTCATGCCCATCTCTGGGGCTCCGGCTGTTAGTCACAGCTTGCGCCCGTCACTGGAGCTTCTTCAAGTGGCACTCTTAATCCCCTCTCTTCATGCACCCGGAAACAAAGAGGGAAGAAAAAGTCTCCTGCCTGTCTGGCAGGTCCAGACTTTTCTCCAGACTCGCACCTGGCTAGCTGTGGTGTACTAAACCCCTACAGGCTGTGTTCATGCCACAAGTCCTCTCCCTGTGATCCGATCTCTGAAGCCCAAGACTCAGCTCCGAGCCCCACAAGCCCTGGCAGGTGTGCAGACAAGCCTCTTGGACTGGAATATGAGGACATCCATGGACAGTGACATCATAACAGCCATGTGGATGAAAATTTCTTGGTGCTGCAGCCAGGAGTCAGTGCTTTGTCTCTGAGGTGGGAGAGCCAACTTCAGGACACTGGTCCACAAGAGAACTCCCAGCTCCACATAATATCAAATGGCAAAAATCTCCCAGAGATCTCCATCTCAATACTAGCACCCAGCTTCACTCAACGACCAGCAAGCTACAGTGCTGGACATCCTATGCCAAACAACTAGCAAGAGATGAAAACAAACCCACCCATTAGCAGAGAGGTTGCCTAATATCATAATAAGTCCACAGACACCTCAAAACACATGACAAGCTGTGGAAATGCCCACCAGAAAGAAAAGATCAAGCCGCATCCATGAGAACACAGACACTATTCCCCTCCACCAGGAAGCCTACACAACCCACTGAACCAACCTTAGCCACTGCGGACAGACACCAAAAGCAATGGGAACTACGAATCTGCAGCCTGGAAAAAGGAGACCTCAAACACAGTAAGATAAGCAAAATGAGAAGACAGAAAAACACACAGCAGATGAAAGAGCAAGATAAAAACCCACCAGACCTAAGAAATGAAGAGGAAATAGGCAGTCTACCTGAAAAAGAATTCAGAATAATGATAGTAAAGATGATCTAAAATCTTGGAAATAGAATAGATAAAATGCAAGAAACATTTAACAAGGACCTGGAAGAACTAAAGATGAAACAAATAACAATGAACAACACAATAAATGAAATTAAAAATACTCTAGATGGGATCAATAGCAGAATAACTGTGGCAGAAAAACGGATAAGTGACGTGGAAGATAAAATAGTGGAAATAATTACTGCAGAACAGAAAAAAGGAAACAGAATGAAAAGAACTGAGGACAGTCTCAGAGACTTCTGGGACAACATTAAATGCACCAACATTCGAATTATAGGGGTTCCAGAAGAAGAAGAGAAAAAAGAAAGGGACTGAGAAAATATTTGAAGAGATTATAGTTGAAAACTTCCCTAATATGGGAAAGGAAATAGTTAATCAAGTCCAGGAAGCACAGAGAGTCCAATACAGGATACATCCAAGGATAAATATGCCAAGACACATATTAATCAAACTGTCAAAAATTAAATACAAAGAAAACATACTAAAAGCAGCAATGGAAAAACAAAAAATAACGCACAAGAGAATCCCCATGAGGTTAACAGCTGATCTTTCAGCAGAAACTCTGCAAGCCGGGAGGGACTGGTAGGACATATTTAAAGTGATGAAGGAGAAACACCTGCAACCAAAATTACTCTACCCAGCAAGAATCTCGTTCAGATTTGATGGAGAAATTGAAAGATTTAGAGACAAGCAAAAGTTGAGAGAGTTCAGCACAACAAAACCAGCTTTACAACAAATGCTAAAGGAACTGCTCTAGGCAAGAAACACAAGAGAAGGAAAAGACCTACAGTAATGAACCCAAAACAATTTAGAAAATGTGAATAGAAACATACATATCAATAATTACCTTCAATGTAAATGGACTAAATGCTCCAAACAAAAAACACAGATTGGCTGAATGGATACAAAAACAAGACCATATATGTGCTGTCTACAAGAGATCCACTTCATACCTAGAGACACGTACAGACTGAAAGTAAGGGGATGGAAAAATATATTTCATGCAAATGGAAACCAAAAGAAAGCTGGAGTAACTATTCTCATATGAGTGAAAATAGACTTTAAAATAAAGACTATTAGAATAGACAAAGAAGGACACTACATAATGATCAAGGGATTGTATTTCACAATTTGTATGGAAACACAAAAGACCCCAAATAGCGAAAGCAATCTTGAGAATGAAAAACGGAGCTGGGGGAATCAGGCTATGTGACATCAGAATATACTACAAAGCTACAGTAAACAAGACAGTATAGTACCATGACCCAAAATCTATGGGATGCAGCAAAAGCCATTCTAAGAGGGAAGTTTATAGCAATACAATCCAACCTTAAGAAACAGGAAACATCTCAAATAAACAACCTAACATTGTACCTAAAGCAATTAGAGAAAGAAGAACAAAAATCCTCCAAAGTTAGCCGAAGGAAAGACATCATGAGAATCAGATCAGAAATAAATGAAAAAGAAACGAAGGATATGATAGAAAAGATGAATTAAACTAAAAACTGGTTCTTTGAGAAGATAAACAAAATTGATAAACCATTATCCAGACTCATCAAGAAAAAACGGGGAAGACTCAAATCAATAGAATTAGAAACGAAAAAGCAGAAGTAGCAACTGACACCACAGAAATACAAACGATCATGAGAAATTACTACAAGCAACACTATGCCAATAAAATGGACAACCAGGAAGAAATGGACAAATTCTTAGAAGTGCACAACCTGCCAAGTATGAATCAGAAAGAAATAGAAAATATGAACAGACAAATCACAAGCACTGAGATGGAAATTGTGATTAAAAATCTTCCAACAAACAAAAGCCCAGGACCAGATAGCTTCACAGGTGAATTGTATCAAACATTTAGAGGAGAGCTAACACCTATCCTTTTCAAACTTGTCCAAAATATAGCAGAGGGAGGAATACTCCCAAACTCATTCTACGAGGCTACCATCACCCTGATACCAAAACCAGAAAAGGATTTCAAAAAGAAAAAACTACAGGCAAATATCACTGATGAACAAAGATGCAAAAATCCTCAACAAAATAGTAGCAAACAGAATCCAACAGCACATTAAATGGATCATACACCATGATCAATTGGGGTTTATTCAGGGAATGCAAGGATTCTTCAATATAGGCAAATCAATCAATGTGATACACCATATTAACAAATTGAAGTAGTAAGAGCATATGATCATCTCAATAGATGCAGAGAAAGCTTTTGACAAAGCTTTATGATAAAAACCCTACAGAAAGTAGGCATAGAGGGAACTTTCCTCAACATAATAAAGGCCATATATGACAAACACACAGTCAGCATCGTCCTCAATTGTGAAAAACTGAAAGCATTTCCATAAGATCAGGTACAAGACAAGGTTGCCCACTCTCACCGCTCTTATTCAACATAGTTTTGGAAGTTTTAGCCACAGCAATCAGAGAAGAAAAGGAAATAAAAGGAATCCAAATCAGAAAAGAAGAAGTAAAGCTGTCACTGTTTGCAGATGACATGATACTGTACATAGAGATAAATCAAAACTACAATGAGATATCATCTCACACCAGTCAGAATGGCCATCATCAAAAAATCTAGAAACAATAAATGCTGGAGAGGGTGTGGAGAAAAGGGAACCCTCTTGCACTGTTGGTGGGAATGTAAATTGATATAGCCACTGTGGAGAACAGTATGGAGGTTCCTTGAAAAACTACAAATAGAACTACCATATTACCCAGTAATCCCACTACTGGGCATATACCCTGAGAAAACCATAATTCAAAAAGAGTCATGTACAAAAATGTTCATTGTAGTTCTATTTACAATAGCCTGGAGATTTAAACAACCTACGTGTCCATCATCGGATGAATGGATAAATAAGATGTGGCACATATATACAATGGAATATTACTCAGCCATAAAAATAAACGAAATTGAGCTATTTGTAATGAGGTGGATAGACCTAGAGTCTGTCATACAGAGTGAAGTAAGTCAGAAAGAGAAAGACAAATACCGTATGCTAACACATATATATAGGGAATTTAAGAAAAAAAAATGTCATGAAGAACCTAGGGGTAAGACATTTACCAAACGTAAGGTAGATAGCTAGTGGGAAGCAGCTGCATAGCACAGGGAGATCAGCTTGGTGCTTTGTGACTGTGTGGAGGGGTGGGATAGCAAGGGTGGGAGGGAGGGAGATGCAAGAGGGAAGAGATATGGGAACATATGTATAAAACTGATTCACTTTGTTATAAAGCAGAAACTAACACACCACTGTAAAGCAATTATACTCCAATAAAGATTTTTAAAAAATAAAATAATAAAATAAATAAAGTAAGAGCTGCTAGGAAAAAACAAAAACGCATGCCGCAACCAAGACCCATTGCAGCCAAAATAAATAGATAGTTTGATAGATAGATAGATAAATAAATAAATAAGTATTAAAAACAAAAGAAGGAAAGAAACTGAGGCTGTAAGAAATTAAAAGTTACCCAAAATCATGGCATGTATATGGGGAGGTGGATTTAAAAAGGTCTGACACAAGCCAGAGCTTCTACTTTTTCCATTACTCCAGGTTTTCTGCAATCTGCCACCTCCATTTCTGCATTTTGCTGGGAGAATCCCATCTCAAGTCCTTTTAGTTTGTACTTTCCCTTCAAATTATCTCAATGACAGCACATAAGAAAAACTTTTGAATTGCTCTTTTTATTACTTCAGTTGCTAGAGAAATTTGTGTTCTACCTCACATCTTCGCAGAATGATCATTGAAGGACGAATCTGATTGAATTTGTGAAATAAAAGTAATGACAGTTCTTCAAATATATTGTTTTGTCTATTCATATGTGCCTGTTCATACCTCAGCAAGATTTAAGACATTTAATTCATGTCTGTGAAGGCTTTTAACTGTTTCAAGTAATTTTGCATACATTGTCTTGTTCTGAATTTGATTTTATTTGCTTCTAATTTCAACTTATTCTCAACAAAGTAACCATCCACACTTATAATAAACTTTATTAGATTCTTGTATTTTCTTTTCCATGTTTAGAACATATAAATTCTTTATTATCACTACAGTGGTCAAAATTTAGCTCTGTAATTTGAATTATAAATATGTGTATACAAAAACCAAAACACATTTTTTTGTTTTATATGTTGTTGATAGACAATTGATGTTCCTCTGAAAAGTGAAAAAAAAAAAAAAATAATGAAAGCCATGTTTGCTGGTAAATTAACAGATATTAGACTTGAAAAATAAATAATAAAGGAATTATGGAAAACAACAATAAATTAGCACAAAAGTATATGATGAATCTTGCTTTAATGAATCTAGATATCATGAATGTTTTAGTATGAAGAAAATTATCAATCAAAAAATTATTTTTGGGCTTCCCTGGTGGCGCAGTGGTTGAGAGTCCGCCTGCCGATGCAGGGGACACGGGTTCGTGCCCCGGTCCGGGAAGATCCCACATGCCGCGGAGCAGCTGGGCCCGTGAGCCATGGCCGCTGAGCCTGCGCGTCCGGAGCCTGTGCTCCGCAACGGGAGAGGCCACAACAGTGAGAGGCCCACGTAACGCAAAAAAAAAAAAAAAAAAAAAAAAAATTATTTTTTTTAAAGAGACATAGAATTAGAGATAAATCTATATTGTAAAAAAAAAAAAAAAAATGGAGGTTGTCTCAGAAAAGGTAGAGTTGAGTAAAATAATTACACTACTATAATTAAAGAAAAAGATTGTAAGATAAAAATGGGGATTTTTCTATTAAAGTAATCATACTTCAAAACTTCAGAATTTTTAAATAACTCCAGGCTACTTCAACTACAGAATGATTACAGAGTAGCCAATGATGTCAAAGATATGGAATATATCCACTTAAGAATAGCAAATAAAATATTTTGTAAAGTGTCATGGAATAGTAATAAAAAATTCAAATTGACTTGGATAAAAGCAGAGCCTTGTGAATATAAAACTGACTGAAGTATAACAAACCAAATGTCAATGTATTTAATGGAGTGCCACAGGGATCAGTGTGAGGGCTGATCTTATTTAACAGCTTAATTAATGATCTGGAAGATGGAGAAAACAGTATGTTAATGAAATATGTAGCTGATATCAAATTGGAAGTTTTGTCAACACCAATTAACATAGAAAAATTATTTTAAAAGGGAAGTTAGAGAGGTTAGACTTATTAAGAAGAAAAAAAATAAATTGTATGTTTAATTTGTTAGAAATCGAATTACCAAAAAAGTTTGAGGGGAAAAATCACTGAATAATGTTTGCATCCAAAATGGTGGGAACAAAATGTAAATATAAGAGAATTTTACAAACGAACTACCCTACACAGTAAATAGAATTTGCACATTTTTAGAGTGCAAATATTCTAAAATGTGTAATGCTTTTTTTTTTTTAAATGCAAGGTTGGCCTGCAAATTTCGACATTAGACTAAAGAAAACAGTATAACTAAAGTGAGTCTAATAGTAACAATGATGCTGAAGTGCTGAAGTTTTATGGGATTTACGTCTGCATGATTGAAAACAATGAATTGGGAAAAAGTAGATTACACGATTCAGTTTAATATAGTCATTACAATGTGATTTGAAGTGGCAAAGTAAGTATATTTCCATAAGTGAGTGGTTTGGTATCCACATCAGTAAGTTGACTTGATAAGGATCCTAATATTTAAATTTGCCAGAATAGAGTTCTTAGCAACTAAAGTTGTATAATTCAATAAGGTATTCTAGAAAGATTAAACACTTTGAATTAAGAGAGTTGTATTTCGATATGGAAGTCTACTTACCTTTACAAAGCATCATCTTCCTCTGTAAATGGGATAAATACCCAGCTTTGCAGAATTATTGTAGGAATTATGAGGCACACATTTTTTAAGTACCAAATATCATGCCTGTCATATTGTAGATGCTCAACAAATGCTGATTCATTGTTTCAAATTCGTCCCTTGCAGTAGTGTCAATGACCCTTATGGATTGGAAACTGATAGCAAAATTACTTGTGTAAGCTAGGTGTAACTTAGCTAAAACTTAAGTAAGTCTTGAGATATTACTGATGCATGTGATCCACAGAAGCTTTCAACTCTGTGGCCAAAAGTTAACTGTTTCCACCCGTTAATAAATATATCTCTGCTTCTTGTGGAGGCAGAATATAATGATATAAGACATACAACAAAAAGAAGAATAGTTCTCCTTTCAGAGAGGCAATGGAAACAATTCTACAACTTCATCAGCTACAATCATATTTCAGAATGATATCATTGGAAGAAGTTTGTCTCAAGAATATTTCACTCAGGTAGAATAAAAATGAAAGTATATCTGTTTATTCAACAGATAATCATTGAGTGGATACTCAATACTCAGGCATTGCCTTAGGCACTGGAAACTGCAAGGAAATAAAAAGCCAAACGCAGAACAATCCCTGTCTTTCAGAATTTATATTTCAGAGGAAGAAAGCAGACAACAATTAAATAAACAGATTTAATATGTCAGGGTCTATGTGCTATACAAAGGTACAATGTTTGGAGGATACTCAAGATGATAGTTGGCAGAGGCCTGGAGTAAATAAGTAACTCTGCAAGCATTTAGAGAGTGCCATCCCAGGAAGAGACAAGAGGCAAGACCAGGACCTAGAGATGGACAATGTGTGGTATTTTCTATAACTGGTAAAAAGGCCAGTGCCCTAGAGCTCATGGAAATGGGAGGAGAGTGATCAGATATGAGGTAGGAGAGCCTTTGATAAAACTGATGACAATTAGCTATTAGTGATAGTTATTTCTTACTGTTGATGATTAGATATAATTTTGAAAACAATAGAAAGCCACTGGAAGATAGTAAATGGAAGAGTGAAATTGTTTACTCAATTTTCTTTAACTGAATGCCTCAGCTGCCCTGTGGTGAATAATTACAGAAGTGAAAGTTCTAGCACAGGGCCCATTTATGAGTCAACCCCAATAATACAGGTGTCAGACAATGATGGAGGAGGGGAGGAGCAATCAAACCTTGTAAACATTTTCGAAAATAAAACTCAAATAATTTACTTGTTTAAATTTAGACTGAACAAATAAGGAACAGAATTTGTTATTTTAAGAATTAAGTAAGAAGGGACTTCCCTGGTGGCACAGTGGTTGAGAGTCCGCCTGCCGATGCAGGGGATGCGGGTTCGTGTCCCGGTCCGGGAAGATCCCACATGCTTCAGAGCGGCTGGGCCTGTGTGCCATGGCCGCTGAGCCTGTGCATCCGCAGTCTGTGCTCTGCGACGGCAGAGGCCACGACAGTGAGAGGCCCGCATACCGAAGAAAAAAAAAAAAAAGAATTAAGTAAGAAAAGGAGTAGGTCTGTTGCTTACAGAAGAGTAGAAATCAGGACTTTGGTTTTGGATACATTGATTTTTTAAGTTACCCAACTGAATAAGCAGAGTAGGTAGTAAGATACGTAGCTCTGGAATCCAGGGCAGAGCAGGGCTAAGTAGATTTGCAAGTCATCAGCACATAGAGAACATCTGAGGCCTCCAGCCTGACTGAGCCTGGATAGATGAGAAAAGTCTGGCCTGGGGACCCTCTAGGATATGCCCATCAGGATGGGAGGAGGCACTAGGAAAGGGAATCAAAGAGGTGAGAAAGTTTGACTCTCTGAAAATATATTTTCATTATAAATTATTGTGAGAATTTGTGTTGTCTGATAAAAGGTGGAGGAAGAAATGATCAAATTTTGGGTTTTAAGATAGAATTTGAGGAATGGAAGTACAGAGAGCAGTTATACTACATTTTTTTAAAGACTGATTGCATATTTAATTATTTATTTATTGAAGTATAGTTGCTGTAAATATTATATAAGTTACAGGTGTATAATATAGTGATTCACAATTTTTAAAGGTTATACTCCTTTTACAGTTATTATAAACTATAGGCTATATTCCCTGTGCTGTACAATATATCCTTGTAGCTTATCTTATACATAATAGTTTGAACCTCTTAGTCCTCTACTCCTATTCTACCCCTCCCCTCTTCCCTCTCCCCACAGGTAACCACCAGTTTGTTCTCTATATCTGTGAGTCTGCTTCCTTTTTGTTATATTCAGTAGTTTGTTGTATTTTTCAGATTCCACAAAAAAGTGATATTATACAGTATTTTTCTTTGTCTGACTTATTTCACTTAGCATAATGCTCTCCAAGTCTATCCGTGTTACTGCAAATGACATTATTTCATTCTTTTTTATGGCTGAGTAGTTTTCCATTGGGTATATATACCACATCTTTATCCATTCATCTGTTGATAGGCATTTAGGTAGCTTACATATCTTGGCTATTGTAAATAATACTTTTATGAACATTGGGGTAAATGAATTTTTTTTTTTTTTTTTCGGTACGTGGGCCTCTCACTGTTGTGGCCTCTCCCGTTGCGGAGCACAGGCTCCGGACACGCAGGCTCAGTGGCCATGGTTCACGGGTCCAGCCACTCCACGGCATGTGGGATCTTCCCGGACTAGGGCATGAACCCGTGTCCCCCTGCATCGGCAGGCAGACTCTTAACCACTGCGCCACCAGGGAAGCCCCATGCATCTTTTTAAATTAGTGTTTTAAAAACACTAATAATAATTAATAATAATAATAAATAATAATAAACTTTTAAATGTTTTTGTGGTAAAAGGGAATGGAGGTAGGGGAGTCGCTAGAGGGTACACAGAGTCAAGAGAACTTTACAATACTGTGACATTACGGAGTGTTGTATGATAAACAGAATGATTCCTTAAAGAGGGACTATTTGATAACTTAGGTGAGAGAAGACATAACTTTTGGATTGGATATGTTTTATATGAGGGAGACAGGATTCAGGGAGATATAGGGTTAGAAAGTAGGATATATGGCTAAAAAGTTCAAATATGTGTGTAGATATAGGGGTGAGAACATGTAGATATTATTATCAGAAAGTTAAAATGTGGCAGAGCATTGGAGGTTTGAAGAGGGAGGAGGTGTAAAATCTCACCTAGAATAAGAATAATCTAAGGAAATGAGATGCAATTGTCTGCCATACAACTCTTTATTTGGTGACACAAATTTAAGTTCCAATCAGCATGGCTTTGTCATTTTTCTACAATCTTGTTTAGCTGCCTAGGTGTAGATTCAGAGAGAGCTGGATTTAACCAGGAACGCATTGAAGGGTGATAGGAGGGTCTGAAATTACATACATATTCAGAACAGTTTTTGTATTGGAATACAAGTTGGAATTCTAAGCAACTTAAAAGAGAGGCATAATAACAAAATATAATGAGACCTCTGTACTCTTAGTAAATCATATTTTTGTTACTGTGCAGGTACATAGGAGTTCAGTAACAAATATATAGTAAATATCTTCAGTGTTATTCAGAGTTGAAGCATTTTGGGTAGGGCTTTATAATAATATCACATAATTTATAATACTGCACATGGGCATGTTATTAGGAAAAACAACCAGAGCCCCCACAGGTGGTTTTTAACCACCACTACCAAATATCCCAACCTGGTCTGCTCCAGACATATAGGAGTTAATTTACTGCTAAGAAAAAAAATGGAACAGCTCTAAAATGCAGATACCCAGCATCACTGCTATCTGGAATTTCTTTAATATTTGTATATCCCTTGCTGTCAAATAAACCACATTTCACATAGTTATTTGAGATTATGTTAATCTTTCATAACCTAGGGGATGGGCTTGAGGAACAGAACAATAAAAGCTGGCTGGTTCAATGTGTTGGAGTTTCTTATGTGGTCAAATAATTTTGGAATTGAGGAATGAGGGGGATGGTTAGAAAGACAAGTGTCTTTGGAGGAAGAGAGGAAGACAATGTTTGAAACTGAAGGGGCACATTCACTGGTAATGAAAGTTCTACAATATAACAATAGCATCAGATGGCAAAGAGGGGAAAGAGACTATTGGATGTGAAAAGTTCAAGAATGGAGAGGTATTAATACAAAATGGAAACTGGATGTGAAAATTCCATGAGCAGATAAAGCCATTTAAGCCATGTAAACAAAACTAAATCTAGCTTATTTCATGAACATAAGTGAATCTTAGGTTATTTCTTATAAATGCCATAAAAGAAATTTAAGTCATCTTCCTAAAATGGTGTAAAATAGTTACTTTTAAACAATCCCCTGCCATCTGGAAACCTCCATTGTAATAACCAATCACTGTAAAGGTTAAACAACTTCCTCATTTTCACTTTATAAGCCATCCTGTAATGTCAGGTCCCTGAGTCTCATATCAGTTTTGAATGTGAAAGCTCCCAGTTCGTGAACTTGTTATATGCACAAGAAACTCTTACTAAATATTATTTATTGATTTGATGGTTTTAATTTTGTTATTTCTGGATTTTTGACAGAGGTTAGGTTATAGTAAGGATCGGTTACAAAGGTATTGAAGTCACTGACAATTTGATAGCAGCTTTTTTAAGAGTAATAATGAACCATATTTTACAATAATTAGAAGGAATGATCTAGTATTTCTTTTTATGACTACAGCAAAGAAAGATGACAAGGGTTAGAATCTAATAACATTGTTTCAATTCGGTGAGTGAGGATTGAGTATAGAAAATCATTTAGAAATGGCAAAGACTAGCAGGGAGATCATCTATGATATAAGGAAGGCTGCAGAGAAAACAGATACCATTGGAAAGGACTCTAGAGAAAAGAATGCTCTAAGGGAAAAGAAGATTTTTACTCAGAAAAAGATATTGAAGAAACTGTTCAGAAAGGATTTGAGAATATAGAGAATTTTGCTTTCGGTGGTCCATAAATTACAAACGATTCAGGGGAAGACTTTGAGGAGTTGAGATGGTGAGTGATATGGGAGTTGCAGGGAATGCACAAACCTTATGATGAAGGGGAATTTTTTGGAATTCTTGGGTTTCTTATGATGACTGGAATAAAAAAGGCTTAAAGCTATGATGGGATTAGACTTTTGGTCAGTTCTGTGTATATGTTTAGTTATATGATAAAGTGTACTGTATTTATAAGGAATTTCTGATATCACGGGTTAGATTCTTTGGGAAGCCAACTCTGAGAATGAGATCAGAGTGCACAACATTTCATCCCTAGGGGTCAAAACCTGTCGAAGTGAGGGGAATGAAACAGGATTGGACAAAAAGAGAAGCTTGGCTGCAGTGTAGGTCTACCAAATGCTGTACAAATGTACAGCTGTATGAACCCTCAATATTATCTAGAGGTGGGGGGAGGGGCAGGCCGTTATATCTGACCCTCTCTTGGTGAGTCATTGAGTGTGAGGCTGCCCTGGGAAGGGGGTACGAATTGGGCTAGGCTAAGCTATCCCTGGAAAAGCCTGACAGCTGGGGGCCATGGGCTGGCAGAATGTCCAACAGCTGAGGGAATAAATTCTTTCTCCAGAAGGGAAATCTCGGTGGGGCAGCATAGCATCCGGTTCAGCTTATTTCACTGGGTAATTCCCTACCCATCCTTCTGGGTGTGATGAAAAAAAAGAGAAAGGAAAATGGAAAACTGAATACTTGCAAATTGTGACGTCAGGTTAGTAAATGGCAAAACTAGATTCAATCTGAATTCCTATTGATTTTGAGGTTTTCATGAGAGAGAAGTATCTTCACTGATAAATGTGTTGTTGAACTACTTGTTACCACGTTTTTGGGGAAAATGTTAGGTGACAACAATTAAAAATACAACTCATCTAAAACTACAAATGTATATTTATGTTTTCATGAAAATTAGAAAAAATTATGTGAATATAACTTTGATTTTAGTATTAACACAACTCTGTCCCCTATTATACCTTTACATAGTTATTCTTTATTACGTTTTTATTTTGCTTTTATCTGACTCATATACAGTTATTCATTTATTGGAGCTTCTATCTGTTGGTACCAATAACTATCTTTTTCAATGATAAAAATGCAATTTAAAATATCTTTAAGGTTGATAATTATGTTAATGACTTCTAGATGCTAATTTATGGTGAAAATATGATCCAAATGCTACTTTGTATTTGCACATCAGAATTCAGATATTTAACAAAAGGAAAATAAAATGTTGGATATCCTGAGCATTGGATCATTCTGCAGATTGCAGCAGACATTAGACTGCTGTGTATTTATATACACTTGTGTTTGCATTGCATGTGTTTCCTGAAGAAGTAGAACATAAAATTTAAAGAGATGAATCACAATTGTTTAATTGTTCTAAAATACAGAAAAGTATACTTATTAATTTTCTCTTTGCTCTTCAATGAAAATAGCATTTAAAATTAAAATTGCTTCCTGAAATGCTGAAAATATTCCAGAAAATATAACCTCAAATTTAGCTTCAAATTATCTATGGAAGGTGTTAATATAGAGCAAAATGAAATTTTCATTTGCAGTGAAATACTCATCTATCTGAATTAACTTTTCAGCTAAACAACTATCCTTTAATCAGTGTTGTTTCTGAACATCTGTCCAAGTTGGCTTGTTATACATTAGAGTTTTAACCCTGCCTACAATTGAGGTTGCAAGCTCATCTTGTGGCTATGTTCCAGATGCTCGTTTTCTGGCCTCGGCCTCCCATGCTCCCTTTGCTTTCATTTCACTTACTCAAGGTTGGTTCTGTGTTCCCTATCTGGATTTTCCTGTTTGTCTCAAGCCCTTTGGATCAACACGACTGTTTATGTTTTGTCTTCTTTTGGTTTACCTCAGATGCAAATCCCTCCTCTGTGCCCACAGTTGGCCCTGTCAGTTTGGACAATAATTTTTCATTTGTTATACAGATACTTATTACTAGCAGCGACAGATGTAGACAAAATTATTTTCCTCAGGTTAAGGGAATGATGGTGTGACAATAAACCTTCTGATGGGAAATCCTTCTCAGGTAAGTTTTAAGCCCATGGGTCCTGACTCTGAACAGCAAAAATGAAAGTAGAAAGGCTTTTCCCTTTTTCAAAAAATTTTTCTTACCTACTGATTTTTCTGAGATGATCTATAATTGAAAATAACAACATTGGCAATATGTTGGGTATTGTTGCTGTTGCCTTTGCTTGGGAAACATTTTTATTAATAGGAATTAGGACTTATTTAATAGTTCAAAATCATGATCAAGGATTTTAAAGTTTCCCTTTAGATCTCTAAATTTTCTATATATGAGAATAATGCTGTAATACTCTTTGAAAGGCTAGAGAAGATATTCCTGAGGCTAGAATAAAAATAGCTAATCTAAACTGGGAAGTGCTATGGGTAAAATACCAGTTCCATTCAAAGAAGTTCTGGACAAAGACCTCATAGAATAAACCCAGATTCCTCCTTTTATCAGTTAAAACTCCCAAGCTATGCTGTTACATTTAAAGAAATGAGCTACCTCTCTGGTCTTAGGTTAACTCATCTGTAAAATGAGAACATTAATATCTAGGTTATTGTTATGAAATATTATAAAAATGTATGATATAGTAGATAATAAATTTATCTTGTCACTCGATTCATAAGGGATGTGGAATATATTTTAATGTTTATCCCTTTCATGTAATAGCTGAGCAACCCCAATGAATAAGTTATAAAATGCCAAAACATTGAAAGTTAGAGAGGTAAAAACACTCAGAATACAAAGAAAGGCATTGTAATTGAGGATAAATCTAATTAAATGGCTAAGTAAAAGTGCTTAAGAATATGAGGCAAATCATGAGGAGCGCATAATGGCTAGACAAGAGGAGGGAAGTATAAAAGCAGGGGAAAGTCAAAGAAAATGGGAGAAAGAACACAAATATAAATATTCAACTCTTACTAGTTCTAAATAAAGACATAGCTTTTTCTTAGTATTCAGCCCTCTAAGTTTCTCAATAAAATATTTTGATAGCAGAAAAGTACAGAAGGTTAAAAATCATTGTATTATCTTAAAAGTAAAATCTATTAATATCATTCATATCTAAAGTTTAAAATTATCTTCTAGAAATCCAGTTTCCTATTAACACAGACAGACATAGATTATTTTCTTTTTTATAATTCACATTTATGTTGTATACCTGTCAAATGTGTTCCTTTAACCATAAGCCCCTTTTGCTGCACCAAGTGACTTTCCACTTGGAGGTAATGTCTGCAGATGCTCGAGTTGTCAGGGCTACTATGAAAAGGTGTTTTCAGGGTGTCATTTGCTGGCATTAACTTATGTTGTGATATTTTCTGTATGTTGATCTCACAACTTGCTTGATATGCATAACACTTTGCTCTGTCTTCAGAATTTGTTGCTTAAGAATGCCCTTGTCTCCTGTCCTCTCGCTTCATGCAGTGTTGGGATGGTAGGTGCATTATTCTTGTTGATAGGCTGCTGAATCTCTTGATAGGTGCTATGAATTTGTATGCTCATTTTGGAATACAGTCTAGTCCTTCCCAACTGTCAGTGACTAAGCTCACTGACACACATTATCGAGAGCAAATGCTGTATTTAAATCTGTATGTTTATTTGAATTAGTGAAATTGCTCCATTTTTTGTTACTTAAACTTGACACATTGCTGCCCTAGACAAAATTTCTTACTCAAAAGTAGAAAAAAATAAATTACTGGGAAGAAAGTACCTGTATCTAAAAAATGTTTTGCATAATATTTGGTTATCCCATTGATGTGTGTGGCACCAAATCACTTAGCAATTGTCAGAATTTTCTTTCATTTTTTAGATAGTTACTTATTAATAGTTTATACTATATCATATATTTTTCTTCATTTTATTCTGGTATATTTTCTTCTTCTAAAATTTTACTATCACACACCCTGGGTTTTCTTTAATGCTATGGGATTTTTCCATTTGGTTCAATTGTTTATGTTCTACTTGCCTGTTTTCTAAAGGTAAATAATACCTGTAGGTAATGTAATGAGGTAAAGCAATGAGAGAATGAATGAATGAATGATTAAATTAATTCTTGAATGACTACATCCAGACCTATGATGTTCATCATAAAATTGCTAAGTCAGAAGTTAACCCCTTGAGTAGATAAGCTCTATATGCGTTTTTATAAGGACTTGAGCCAATATGACTAAATTTCATAGTTTTACCATCATTTTAATAAACAAGATTCTGAAATGACTAGTATAAATAACTTCAGAGGGGGCTTTGAACTGCAGGCAACATTTGTTCTTTCCTTATGAAGTTCAGCAGGCATCCTTTTGGCTCTGAAGTCTCTACCCTCTTAAGGAGAAATGCAGCTTGAATTCATGTAGCAACTAATGTTGGGCACCACCAATTTAATTTGTTTAACCACTTGAGTCTTGCTGAATAAACCTAATACGTGGGGTTAGTCACTTATCAGCGGGAAAGGATACGATATGAACACACGTGCAGCACTATCAGCCCTTAGGTAATAGTCTGAGTTACACACTCTACCCTGCCCACTGGGTGGCAGAGCCAATGAAGCATTCAGCCATTGAATTTCCTGGCAGCTAAAATCATTCACATACTTACTCAGGACAATTAACCTTGAGGATTTCTTCTGCTACTTTTCCTTAAATGAATGCATCCTTTTCTTTTTAAGACGGTTTTTCTCCCAGATTTTTAAAGGCACTCATTTTACTTTTTCCATTGTCCTTAAAAGAAAATAACAAGATGATGCTTGTTGACCCCTAGAGGAATGTTAATTAGGGCCTTTTCATTGTTATTTAATTCCTACTTGTCAACAAATGCAAATATAGGATAATACATTTGATTTTAAGACTAGAAAGCTACTGAAACCACTGAATTTTCAAAACATTTGTTCAACTCTTTCTCACAATACACCAATTTTGGAAAATATGGCAGATTTTTTATGTTCTCTAAAGCATTTCATTAAGTGTTTTATGGCTAATTGGGGTAGTCTGAATGAGAAATAAAAAGTTGATCAACTTCAGAACAGTTATCAGGTATAAATTCTAACAGAGAGAGCCTAACACTGATTAGTTAAGAAAGATTGGCTTATATCTGATCAAAGGAATTCTTCATTCTAGAATTGTTAAACCATTTTTTACCAAATATATATCATTTTGAATATGAATATGCAATAATTAACATAGCTGAGAACTTGAGGGAAATCATGAACTCTTAATTTTCACTAAAGTATACATTTTGTCAATTCTGGCTGTGACAAAATAATTTTGTCTATGGATAATTTTGTCAACTAATTGGAAATAAAGCTTGGGATGATAAGTGTTATGACTTCTTCTTTCAGCTTATCACAGAGAGAGAATATTGACTGCAGTTAGATAGAAAGGTTTTGCCTTGAATATGCTACATAGTTCTCCCAGTTTTTTATTACTTTCTTGCACAGACTAAATAATTCATAATGAAGTGTTGGAATTTCTCACTTGAAATTGAGATAGATTCAGGATGATTTTCCAAAATCCGTGTATTTACCAATCATGTGTGGCCCTTCTGAGAGGAAGCATTTAATTTCTGATACTTGATTTTTTTCACCTCCCTTTCCCTGATACTTCAACTGGAAAGGTCATACATTACAGTCAATTTAGTTACAGTATGTTGGAGACTCCATCAGCCTGGATCACTGACTCATTGCTGAGAAAGCTGTTGCCCTGGACATTTTCCAAGTCCACAACAGACTTTAAGCCACCAAGAGATAAACATTTTTTTAAAAAATACGACTAAATTTTTGGACTTTTGTATATGTGTTTCTGCAACATACCCTATCTATTCTGACTGATAAACTACCTATCAACTCTTCTCTCTCTATTTTATTTTTATTTTTTTGGCCGTGCTGAGAGGCTTGCAGGATCTTAGTTTCTTAACCAGGAATCCAACCCTGGCCCATAGCAGTGAAAGCACCAAGTCCTAACTACTGGACTACCAGGGAATTCCCTCAACTCTCTTTTTATATGAAGCTTTTTATTCTATAGGGATAAAAACAAATATGTCATTGTTTTCACAATAATTGGGAATTTTATTAGGAAATTCCACCCTCCCCCTAATTTTACAGGGATATGTTTCAAACTGAAAAATATGGCTCCGGTTATTAAAAATTATTTACAGCTATATATACTACCAATATTTAAGCACATGAGACATCCTCTGAATGCCATTGCTGATAATATTAACTTCCTCTCAATATGGCAGAAAGTAGCAATGCTTGATAATCCATCCATTGCAATTTAACTTGCATAAACAAGTCGATTTTTTAACACTAATTCTGATGTATTTGGTTGAAAAATACCTTTAATCAAATCAAGTCAATTCTCAGTGATTCCTCTTTAGATGACTTTAATCTTCTCATTCATTCATTCAGTATTCATCAATATCTTATTGAGATCCTCTTATGTATCAGGATGTGTTTGTAAATCAAAATACAACAGTGAAAAAGATTGACAGTCTCAAATTTCATGTGCTTGTGTGGAAAGTTTGCCTTTACATACCAGAGCTGGGCCAAAATATTAGAACTTATTGCAAGCACCCAGAGAAGGAATGACCACCCTGAGAGCCCACGAGTTTAGGCGGTAAGAAATCATTCACCTGGCCCTTAAAATAATGTTTTTCTATTCACTGTTTCTGAACACACATATCTGAAGCATTCTAGAAGCCTCAGCCATCTATTATTGGGCAAGTTTTGTAATCAGGATGTTGCTTTGGAAAGCTTTCAATGCTCATTCATTTTCTACCCTAGGTAAAACTGAAATTACACATTAAGAACTCATTATGCTTTCAAGGGACTGCGTTACAGTATATATTCAGTAATTTCCTGACATTCTCTTCCTTGAATTTTATTCTATCATAGTATTAAATTGTTTGTAGTATCCTTTTCCATTTGTCTGTATTCAGGTTATCATCACTTGTTCTATACTTTTTCTTAGGCTTTTATCATCTTAACTTTTGAATCTCATCTCTATGTGCTCTCCTACTAGAAGTTTTGCTTAAACATATAGGAAGAGCTAGTATCCTTTGCTATGTTGCTATTGACCCCTGAGTATACCTTTGTCACAACACTAATATATATATGAACTTATTTATTTACCTACTTATTATGTCTTCTTAGATTATAAGAACTTTAGAAAAATCATTTTATAAAAACTATCTTCCTGTTTTCAATAATGAGAATGCCTAGGCATAACTGTCAGTCAATAAACATTTTTGAGCCATTGTTTGATAAAGTCCTAGTTCTATTAAAGGTAAAATATCATCTGGGTACAACAAATTCCAAGACCATAATTGTCATTCATATATAGAAACTCTAATATAACTAAAACACACTCTTACCAAGTTCTGTTATCCTTTGAAAGATGCTGTAGTTGGGGGTGGAAAGGATGCCTATTGCAAAAATCAGATCTAGTCTTTAGTGTCTATGGTTAGTAACCAATCTTTAGAAATTATGAAAACACACTACTTGGATTTAAACATCTTGGCAGCATTGCATCTGTTTATGGTATACCTTTTTGGTCATATATTTCAAGAAAGACTTAACTGGTGAAAACGTTAATTTGGGGAATTAAATTTAGGTTGTGATGAAATGACAGCAGTAATAGGGAAGATTCATCATAGTATAGGTTATTACTTTAGATGGATAATAATGGACAGAATGGGAAAGCTTTATAAAACCTTAAGGGACACAGGTAATTCACAGGGACTGGTAAAAGAAACAGCCACCAGAACAGAAAATTCTGGAACCTGAAAAGTATGACATCCCTCAGCAGGTAGTAAATACAGAAATATGTATTTAAGAGATGTGGAATTTAAAACAATAAAATTTATTTAATAAGTTAATAGATAATTATGAAAGGGTGCTACATCATACATGTGCACGCACACATGCGTGCACACACAGACACACATACACACACACACACACTACCTTGTGAGCATTTCAAGGTGGACATCAACCAATCAACCAAATGTCTCTTGCTCTGAGAGTAAGGGAGAATACTGGGCAGTATGGACTATAAATGTCATTAGATCTGTAATTTCTTATGCCATCGCATTATTTATTAATTTTTGGATGTGGGGTAAGAATTTATGTAGTGATTTAGTATGTTTTCATGGCAAAAATGTAAACTAATTTTTTACTTATATTTATTGTTAGCCTGGCTTTTCATTTAATTCAAAGGATACAATAGTACCAACACCAAAATATGAGAGCTAAAGGAGAGCTAAATAAGTCAAACAATGGGTATAAAATTTCAGTTATACAAAATGAATAAGATCTAGAGAGCTGTTGTATAACACAGTGCCTATTGTTAACAATATTGTGTTGTGTGCTTAACATGAGATCTGCCCTCTCAACAGAGTTTTAAGCGTTTGTCTTCATCCCTTCAGGCTGCTATAACAAAATTACATAGACAGTATGACTTAAACAGCAAACATTTATTTCTCACAGTTCTGGAGGCTGAGAAGTCAAGACAAGGCACCAGCAGATTCTGTGTATAATGAGAGTCTGCTTACTAGTTCATAGATGCTGTCTTCTTACTATGTTCTTATATGGTAGAAGGGGTAAGGGAGGTCTCTGGGGTCTCTTTTATAAGGGTACTAATTCCATTCATGAAGCCTCCAACCTCATGACCTAATCATCTCCCAAAAGCCCTACCATCACCTTAGAAATTATTATCTCAACGTATGAATTTTGAGGAGACACAAACATTCATATAGCAGTGTTCTTAATGACAATAAAATTTAAAATCTACCCAGGTATTTAAAATTTGACATAACTCTTTTTCCTGCAAATTTCTAGGTATTTGAAACAACATTATTTGGAACAATTATATGGTTTTGTTAATTTTTAACCATTCCATACATAAACTTAATAATATGTAGTAATGTTAAAATATGAATCTTGTGGTATAATTATATATTCACCAGTCATAAAAACAAGAGTGCTTTATTTTCACTTTGTTTGAAAACATATATATGTGTATATCTATACATATATATGTGATCCTTTTTATTATTCATCAGAAATTATAGAACTATAATGATATAACTTTTTTAGTCATTGATTTATATTGGGCATATCATAAGACTGAAGGGAAAATTATTACAAAAATTATTTCTATTTGAAATATGCAAAAGAACTCTATTTTCTTTTCATTTTACTCAAAAATAAAAACTCAGTTTAGGTAAACAAATTTTAAAATCTGCTTAAATTTGCAATAGTGAACAAAAACATTCTAAGTAACATGATAATGATATGGTATTTTAATGTTTTGAATACAATAATGCCTCCTATTTTAAGTATTTACAGCAATAAATGCTTACCTTATGTCTTTTATATTCACATATATGATATTATAGTTTCATAAGGCTATAAATTGTATTATTCTAGAAATACTTTTTATTTTGAGTAAGTTTACTCATAGTAAGTAAAAATTACACCAATGAATAATTCAAAGAAAACATCTTAATGGAGCTATTAGGAAATAATATTTGGAACTGAATTTTTTCACATGAATGTATTATAGTAGAAATGCTTTAATATTTCATATCACAAGATTCCTATGAAATTTTGAAACTTGGAAAAGCTTCTGAATTACAGATTCTGTGTTGCATATTTGTAATCAAACTTTTCAAATTGACATTATTAAGATATGTCAGCTTGACACAGTCTTTAAGCCAATATCATATATATAAATATAAATTTTGAACTA
The DNA here is from genome assembly GCF_003031525.2 of Neophocaena asiaeorientalis asiaeorientalis. Taxonomy (NCBI): domain Eukaryota; kingdom Metazoa; phylum Chordata; class Mammalia; order Artiodactyla; family Phocoenidae; genus Neophocaena; species Neophocaena asiaeorientalis. The sequence continues at coordinate 2,051,402 of NW_020175414.1, read as the reverse complement.
TTGACAAAATTATCCCATTGACCTACATAAAACTATCAGCCCTGAAATGTTTTTGTATACCCCCGAAAGACATCAAGGAACATAAAGTAGGGATTGGTAAAGAAGGCATTGTTTCCATCAGTTAATTATCTCACATTTGAGAGTGTATTTTTCTTTGACTTCCATTACTTTATCAGATTTCTCTTGTTCCTTTGTTACTCTTGCTAGGAGCTTCTTTTGGATGAACTATTCTCTAAACACTTAAAAACATTTGCCATTCCTCATGCAAGGTTGTTCCACTTCATATATTATCCCTCTGGAAGATATCACACATTTTCAGAGTTTTAATTACTATATCTATAAGATTGAAACCCTCATTTATACCCTCATACATGGCTATTACCATGACCTGAAGTTTCCTATCTCTTGCAGGACACTTCTATTTGAATATTTTATTCTCAAGTCAAAAGCATATGAAATCTAAGTTAAAATTTTCATCCCAAGCCCACATCTCTGTCTCTTTTAATATTCTGTTAACAGCTGTGCAAAATCTCCCTAAGGGTATCGTAGGATCTTGAAACATCATAGAGTTAAATCCTCCACTGCTTTTAATTTCTTCTTTAAGCAGTCAACAAATTATTTCATTGTTTTTTTTTCTTTTTAATGCTTCTTGAACAGTTCTTATGCCACTAAATAAACTAACAATTTTAATATGCTATTTTACTTTGAAAATAAACATTAATAATTATCTAATGCTTATATAATAAAGCTAAATTTATGAAGTATAATTTGAGCCTAATAGGATAATAATAGGTAATTTTCTCCCTCAGAGAGTAGGTGAGAACCCCAAATCTGTGATGAACACTTTTTATGAAAGTGACAGTTCAACATAGTCCAAAATCTAAATCATTGCTAAGGAAATCATTCAGTTACAAGAGATGTAGATATTGAAAAGCAAAAGGTTAATTTACATCAATATATAAATTCTAGTTATTATGTGCATGAAGCACACTTTATTTATTGTTTAGTTTATTGCAAATATAATTTTATTAAGAATGAATTATATGCCAAACACTCTTCTAAGTACTGGTGATATTATAAAACTGTGAAAACATAAAATCTTGTCCTCATACAGATTACATATTTCAAATTTCTAGAAATCAGGCACATTTTAAAAAACTCATAAAAACGCACATTAAATTCATTTTCAAGCTTCTATAATATGAAGACGTTTTTAAGTTCTAGTTAATATTTACAATAAGAAAATACCAGGACCAGTAGTAAATACACACGTAACCACATGCACATACATACATGTATGTATGTATTTACGTGTGTGTGTATTTACTTCTTTCTATGGTTAAAATTTTATGTCATTTAAGTTTATATTATTTTAATTTTATAATTTTACATTTTGATGTGAGTGAATTTCTATAGCAATGAAATTGTTTCCTAAATTATACACATTTATGTATTACAATCAACCTGAAGGTTTGTTCTTTTATAAAGCTGAATAATATTGAGATAACGTTTTCAGTTTAATTCCTTATGTGGATGATGAAGGTTTACACAGAAAAAAATTTCTTTTTAAGGGCAAAGAATATACAAATACCTGTATATAATTGATTATAAAAGAGGTAGGCCAAGAGATTCTGCTTAACTTGGTGGACTTCAGAGGATTAAAACTATTGGGAAAGTAATTGTTCTAATGATAGCTGATCAGTTCTTTCTTCTAATTGTTGAATAAAATACATGAGAGGAATACTGGTAAGTAAAACTTTTTCAAATTCAGAATATAGAACTATAAAATATGTAAAATGAATTTTAAGATAATCATGTCAGATACAAACACATTATAATATATATATATATATATATCTCCCAGTGACAGAAATTGTAATTTAATTTCCCTAACATTCATGTGCACAATACTTTTCACTATAAATGCTCACATCAAAACTAAATAAATAGAATGCTAAAGAGTACATGTGCATGTGTGAATATTTTACTAGAGCCTCAATTTTTTATTAGACCAATTGCATTTAAAAAATAAAAACAGCATATTATTTTATAATCCCTTAATTTATGATAGTCATAGTCTAGTCAATTTTAGATAGTACTAAATAAAAAATAATGAAACACATTTCTAATAAATCTATAATAAAGAAGGGAGAAGATAATTCTCATCTCATTATTTATTGATCAAACTTGTAAATTGATTCTGTACAATAATCACCTTCACAAGAAATAAACTAAAAACATATTTTGTAATAGATTTTGTAGAAGAATATTCTTTTTATTTTTAAAAAAGTCAATTTTTTTACAGCAGTTTTAGGTTCACAGCCAACTTGGGAAGAAGGTACAGAAATTTACCATACATGCATAGCCTTGCTCACTATCAACATCCCCCACTAGAGTGGTACCTTTGTTAATATTGATGAACCTACACAGACACATTAATCACCCACAATCCATAGTTTACACTAGGGGTCCCTCTTGGTGTTACACACTCTGTGGCTTTGAACAAATGTATAATGACATGTATCTATCATTTTAGTATCATATAGTGTGTTTTTCTGCCCTAAGAATTCTCTATGCTCTGCCTATTTATTCCTCCCTTCCCCACAACCCTTGTCAACCACTGATTAGTGTTGCCTTTTCAGAATGTCATATAGTTGGAAACATACACTATGTAATCTTTTCAGATTGGCTTCTTTCACTTAGTAAAATGTATTTAGGTTTTCTCACATGTTTTCAAGGCTTAAGAGCTTATTTCTTTTTAGTGCTGAATAATATTCCAATGTCTAGATGTATCATAGTTTATTCATCCATCCACCTACCGAAGAGCATCTTGGTTACTTCCAAGTTTTGGTAATTATGAATAAAGATGCTATAAACATCTACATGTAGGTTTTTGTGTGAACATAAGTTTTCATTTCCTTTGGGTAAATGCCAAGGTGCTCAATGCCTGGATCATATGGTAGGAAGATGTTTTGTTTTGTAAGAAATTGCCAAATGTTTTCCAAAGTGCCTGTGCCATTTTGTATTCCTACAAACATTGAATGAGAGTTTCTGTTGCTCTACATCCTTATCAGAATTTGATATTGTCAGTGTTCTGGATTTTACCCATTCTAATAGTTGTGTAGTAGTATCTTATTGTTTTAATTTGCATTTCCCTGATGACATATGATGGGGAGAACCATTTCATATGCTATTTGCCAACTGTATATCTTCTTTGGAGAGGAGTCTGTTACGGTCTCTGGTCCATTCTTTTAATTTGTTTAATTTAGACAAACAGTGGAAACTAAATTCCTTTAAATAATTATAAGATAATACTTAAAGTGAGAATAAATTAAAATGTTGGCCATTGAGAATTCAGACACCACCTAAAGAGTAGATGGGAGCACAAAGAGAAGATAACATTTGCCACAACAAATACTTTTAATATCTTGGGAATGAAGTAAAGTTTCTAAAATGTCATTAAAGTAACTAGTGCATATTTTCTTATGTGTTGAACAGTTTGATGCAGATTTATTGTCCTAGTTTCTGGGAGTACTCTCAGCAGATAAACTTCAGCAGCTATATATCCTTTCAGTGTTTGACTTGGTTGAAAAGCATTATCTGATCCAAGGTGCATCCTTCCAGGGTGACTCATATCTATTGAATTCGTATCCATGTGGGACTGGACTCTGAGCGTGCTTGACCAATGGTTACTTTTTAGTTCCTGAATGTATAATTGGGATAGAGGTACTGGTAGTTGATGTCACACCCCCATTGGGTCCTTGGTTTATCTGGTAAGGGCTACCATACTGAGGAAAGCCAAATACAAGCCTCTTAAAATGTCCCTCTCATGAAAGCCAAGGTGGTAAAGCAATAATCAATATCACTTTCTTGAGAGGGGGCTGATGCACAAATGAGGATCATCCTTAAGTATATGAAGAATGCAAGACTAGTGGTCCTTGTCATATATTCATTTAATTCATCAGTAAATGAAGGACTATTGTCTCAGATACTAGGAGACTTGTTAAAAAAGCCTTTAGCCATTAGTTTCTGTAGGTTTTGCCTAAATTCTAAGAGTGGGCCTCATGTAGAACATAATCTAAAACATTTGTGGATAAGAAAATGCTGAGAATAGGGGTGTGTGTGTGTGTGTGTATGTGTGTGTATTCATATATATATGAAATCCTTAATCTGGTGTTCAAGGTACAAATTTATCCAAGTATATAAATATTTCTTTAATTATTTTAATAAAAATTGCATGATATATATTAATGAAGTACAACTGTTTTAATAAATACGAACTCAAACCAATGTGTCTGAAAAGCAGGTGTATTATTTTACCACCTGTCAGTGACAGTGAAAAGAGTGGAAGATATATTGGAAAAATATGATTTAACATGTTAAAACCTAAAATAACATCACTGCTGCTATTAACTTGTACCTGGTAAACCAGGAAATCATAAGCAGGATGATAACAAATACAGGCATACCTGGTTTAATTACTCTTTGCAGATATTGAGGTTTTTTTTTTTTATGAATTGAATGTTTATGGCAACCCTGCAAGAGTGAATCTATGGGTGACATTTTTGCGATTGCATCTGCTCACTTTGTGTGTCTGTGTCATATTTTGGTAATTCTCTGTGGTGATCTGTGAACAGTGATCTTTGATGTTACTACTATAACTTGGTGAAGGCTTAGATGTTACTACTATAACTTGGTGAAGGCTTAGGATTTTTCAACAATAAAAATTTTTAAATTGCTATGTACTTTTTTTAGACATAATACTATTGTACACTTAATAGACTTTAGTATAGTGTATACATAATGTTTACATGCACTGGGAAACCGAAAAATATTTGTGTGACTCACTTTATTATTCTATTCACTTTATTGGGATGGTCTGGAACTGAACCTGTAGTATCTGTGAGGTATGCCTGTGTCATATTTGCTTAGATAATTGGCACATTAAGGATGTACCATATTTATAAACTGACAAATATGAGAGACTGTGATAGATCCCATTTGTGGCACATCAAATAAAACAAACCCAGACTTAGATAAGGAAAAACTTTAGTCAAAAGCATCATTGTCATAAGGGGCGATGAGGAGGCCATTGCAGTAGGGTGAATGTCCGAACCATAAGATCTGCAAATGTCTCAAAGGGCAGGTAGAAAAGGGCTTTTCTTTTTTGGGACAAGCAAACAAGGCTAGAAAGAACCAGGTGTTGTGAAATAGCCGGTGTTATTGGACAGTTGATCAGGAAATATCTTTTCCTGAGATCAGCTGACTTTCAGGAGGGCCTTTAAGTGGAAGCTGTTAAATCTTCTATTGCTCAAGGATAGGCCAAAATTCTGGGACGTGGGGAGGGAAGAAGCTTAATGACAGTTCTAAGTCAGATACTTTGTCCAGATTGCTATGTAGGTACAAACAGTTCAGCTAATCATTTATGAGGCAAAGGATGCTGTAGTTTTGGGAGCATTTTAGCAAAAGTCACCTAGTTTCCTTGTCCTTTACTGACAAACAAACTCAAGTTTGAAAATACACACACACACACAAATATACACATTTTGTGTCCTAAAAAAGGGAGAATTGGCTTTGGAAATATAATGATCTCAGCTGTGATTGAACCAAATCTTAGGATTCCTTTAAAAATTCACCAAGAAAAATGAAAGTCATATGTGTAAGCTTACTTGAGAGTCAACAATGTCATCATCTGTGTAATCCTATGCATCAACTTCTTCAGACAGATGAGAGATCATGTCTTTTTCCTTTCTCTCTCTCTCTCTCTCTCTCTCAACTAGCCATTTCTCTAATATACAGAGGTGTCCTACATTATAGCAAACTCTTTCCTATACTCCACTAACAAGCCACTCATGATTATTTGTTTTTATTAATGTGAACTGCCTTAGTTCTTAACCAACCATGGTAAACTATTCATTTCCTTGCTTCTGCTTGATCAGTTGTTTTGTTTGTTTGTTTGTTTGTTTGTTTTTGCGGTACACGGACCTCTCACTGTTGTGGCCTCTCCCATTGCGGACCACAGGCTCCAGACGCGCAGGCTCAGCGGCCATGGCTCACGGACCTAGCTGCTCCACGGCATGTGGGATCTTCCTGGACTGCGGCACGAACCCATGTCCCCTGCGTCGGCAGGTGGACTCTCAACAACTGCGCCACCATCTAATTAAATCTTCACAAAAACTCTGTGAAGCATTTACTCTCATCTATATTTTACAAATGAAGAAGTTAAGGTGCATAATTCATGGAAGGTCACTCAGTAATTGGTGAAATTCAAATTTTAAAATATGTAGATTGCACCAGAAGTTTTACCTATAACAGCTACACTACTGAGCACAAGTAAATTTTATCTATTAAAGAAGAGATCAACACAGCACATGACAGTTTATCTTACTTTAAAACCTCAAGAAACCATAAATATGCTTTAAATATACCTTATTTCATACATGTCCTCAGTTCTCCTCTGTCTTCATTTCTAAGTCAAACATACATATCAAATATTCCGTATAAAAGTAGTTAATTATTTTCTCCATAATGGTTACATAGAATAACATGGATCTGGTATATTCCACATGCCACTAAGTTATCAATTCTGTTATTATTTCCCTTCAATTTTGTCTTAAAATATAGTGAAATTCATTAACGTCTTTTATTAAATGTCTCTGGATCAATTTCTAGGGCACACCATTTCCTAGAAAATTATTTAGTGTCAAGAGCAGCACCCCAGATAGTGAAGAATTTAGGACCTGGGATCTCTCTTAGTGTGCAGACATTATGAGATGGAAACGGCTGATGTCAAAATGACAAGAAATGTACCAAACACATTGAAAGTCAATGAAATGAAACATATGTCCCCAAAAAAATATATCCTCTGAGATTATTTCTGATCATTTGAAAGTATGACATATGAATTTTGAACCATAGCTGTGAGCTAATAAAATATATATTTGAAAGACCCTGCTAAAATAGAAGTTACATAAAGACAGGAAAAGCAAGGACATCGTAACTTTAATTAATATATTTAAATCATAAGTTAGAACTTTAAAACCCTAAAATTGAACCCTGTTCAATTTTTCTCTGACTTGCTTTGAAAAAATTTAAAATATCTGGATTTGGAAAATAATTGCCCTGTGTTCTAACTCATTTAGTTCTGTTGTGTTCAAATAACACACTTTGAATTATTTAAATCCTCTTAAATTTATTGAGACTCTTTTATTGCCCAACAGTTGGTCTACCATGGTGAATTAACCAAGTGCACTTGAAAAGAATGTATATATTATGTTCTTGTTGGATGTAGTGTTCTATAAATGCCAACTAAGTAAAAAAAAAAAAAAATTCCCCTATTATGAACTAAATGTTTCTGTCCCCCACCCCATTCATATGTTGAAGCGTTAAGCCCTAACATAATGATATTTGGAGATGGGGCTTTGTGGGATATAATCAGAGTTAGATTAAGTCGTGAGAGTGACCTTTGTGATTGGATCAGTACCCTTATGAGAACTGGAAGATGGATTGTTCTTTCCTTGCCATGTGGATATATGGCTATCTGCAAGCCAGCAAAAGAGCCTCACCAGACCCAGCCATGAAGCACTCACGTCTCAAATTTCTATTCTCCACAACTGTGAGAAAAATGTTTCTGTTATTTAAACCACCAACTCTGTAGTATTTTGTTATGGCAGCACAAACTAATATATTAGCCATCAAATAAATATATATGCACTTTATCATGAAATAATGTAATCAACAGAATTAAAATAGATTAGAACTTGAGATGATTACATGTGATTATATACTTATATTTATTTGTATAGTTATATCTATACTCCTTTTATTCAATAGATGATTTATAATTCACAATTTTATAAAATACTTAGATAATTATATAATATACAGCATTCTTAATATATTCAGCAAGTATCTACAATATCATCAATACAGATTAGTAGAAATTCTTTTTGTTTCTATGAAACATAAACTGACAATACATTTTTATCTTTACATGATGTATCAATTTCAATCAAGTTACATTGAAATTAGTAATATTTTCCATCTGATTTCTTACCATAGGAATATCATTGCCAGAAAAAGTTTGTATAGATATTCTAAGACAAATCTAAGACAGAAATCTAAGATTCACACACACTATTGTAACATTTTTGGGTGAGTTACACAAAACCCATTTATCAATTTTCTAACCTTCAAAATGAAAAGTAAGTATAATTTTACCTATTTCCTGGTGTATTAAGAAAGGATTAAAGGTAGATAATGAATATTTGTGATAATAATCAAGTTACTTCTACCATTTCTCTAACTGTTCCTTTCCTCTCTTTAGCTCAGTATTCAATGTTGCAGAGGTAAGTTTTCATATAGCAAGAATGCAATAGAGGAAAAAATAACTTTACTATAATCTATTATTGAAACAAACTATAATCATACATGAAACGACATCTTGAGCATTTGCATTTTACAGTCATAATGCCTTCTGCCTAGCTTCTCAGCTAGTATTGATAAATTTTAGAATGAGAAGATTTATGCTGATTTCTCAATGGAAGATAATGGGAAACAGTAATCCCCACTACTCAGACAATGTATTCAGAATGACACTGGAGCAGTGGAGTAATCCAGGTTTCAGGATGTGTCTAGGTTTGTAGAGTGAAAGGAACTTAATGGAAAAGGGAAATCATGGAAAAAGTTCTGTACCCAGAGATTTCCTTGTTTGTGGCTGAATAACATTCCATTGCATGTATACACTACATCTCTTTATCTGTCCATCCATTGATGGGCTCTTAGGTTATTTCCATTATCTCGGCTATTGCGAAGAAAGAGATTTATTCAAATGCTTGTAAAGTGTGGTAGGCTGAATAATGCTCTACCCAAGATGACAATGTTCTAATTATTGGAACTTGTGAATGTTAACTTATATGTCAAAAGGAACTTTGCAGATACAACTAATTTAAAGGTATTGAGATAAGGAGATTTTCTGGGTTTTCCAGGTGGATTTGATATAATCACAAAGGTCTTTATAAGAGGGAGACAGGAAATTAGAGTGAGTAGTAAGTGATGTGATGATGGAAGCAAGAGGTAGAAGAGATATAAGGAAAAGACCAGATTCAGATGTCCACTAGAAACTGGAAAAGGATAAAACTAGAAAGCCTTATTCCTTGAAACCTTCAGAAAAAATGAAATAATGTCATTTGCAGCAACATGGATGGACATAGAGATTATCATAAGTGAAGTACATCAAAGACAAATACCATATGATAGCATTTATATGTGGAATCTAAAATATTATACAAATGGACTTACTTACTAACTAGAAACTGACTCACAGACATAGAAAACAAATTTGTGGTTACCAAAGAGGAAAAGGGTTGGGAGAGGGATAAATAAGGAGTTTGGGATTAGCAGATACAAACTACTATATATAAAATAGATTAATGATAAGGTCATACTGAAGAGCACAGGGACCTATATTCAATATCTTGTAATAACCTTTAGTGAAAAAGATGCCAAAGAACATATATATTTATAGATAGATAGATAGAAAGAAATGAATCACTTTGCCATATACCAGAATCTAACACAACATTGTAAATCAAGTATACTTCAATTTTAAAAAGTTAGTAAAACTAGAATGAATATTAGAAAATCAGCAAAATACCATAGTTCCAAGAAGACATCTGAATTCTGTTTTTCCTTGTATCTGTTTTTTGGCTCTTTTCATTTAAAACTTATATACATTTTTTGGCATTTTCTACAAGTCTGGCTACCATGGCATTTTGTTATTTATATAAAATTTAAATATTTAATTTTATCAGATAAAGTTATATTAACTAAAAATAAAAGAAAGAATGCGATTTTGATACTGCCTTCATTTTAGATGTCTGACCTCCAGAACTGTAAGAGAATAATACTTTGTTGTTTCAAGGTGCCAATTATCTGATAATGTGCAGAGTGGCAGCAGGAAACATACAGAAAGTTTACACATTTTAATGTGTCCACAGTCTAACAATAACCATAATAATAATGATATGGTTTTGTTGAAATTTCTTTTCTATGTGTAGTAGATTACAATAAAACATTTAAAAAGGAAAATAGCTAAAGCAATTATGGCAAAAGTTGCAAGTTTGACAAAGTTTTGTTGTATCAAGTGTAGGGTTTATTACACAATGTTTTATTCTTTTCTATTATTTTCATGGAATATTATATATTAAATTCTGCAGTTATGTATCAAATGATATCTATTACTGAGGAAAATGGCAGGCTTCTGATAGAAAATAGGAGTAAGAATTTACATCTTTGTCAGGGTCAAAAATACCTTTTTGAAGAATGACAGTTAAGTTGAAGGAAGAGTGGGAACAATTTTCTTAAGCTAAAGTGAATAAGAGAAATCCAATATTCATAGGGAGTCATGCAAAAAGCAAAGCATAAACAATATAAAAATGGACAGATTATCAAGGGCCAGATAACACTGGGCCTTGAAGCCTATAGTAAGATATTTGAATGTATTTGAAATGTGTTGTGAAGTCACTGGTGAGTTTTAAACAGGCAGAAGAGAGATAACATGATTTATGTTCTATAATTTATTGAACCTGATATGTGCCCTGCCATGTATGAAGTGACGTGAACCATGGACGAAATTTAGTAGTCTCTTGCAGCACTCTAATTAAAAGAAGATGGTGGTTGATTTAGGACTATGGCAATGATAAAATTGAAATCTGTGCATATGTGAAAAATTTGACAGGCTTTGCTGATGGATTAGATGTGGAACTGAGGGAATGGACCAGGAATAATCTGTCTCTGTTGAGAATCCTCTGTTTTTCTTTCTTTAATAAAAATATAAGTGAGGCATTTTGGTTTATTGAGGTGTGTTTCACTTTGCATTAAAAAGCAGAAGATTTTTTTTTTGTTTTTCTTTATTTTTTTCATTTAACTTGTTTATCATTTGCTATATATTTTAACCAGAAATCTCTCATGTATTTTGCCCCTGTCATTAGTTCATTTCTAAAAAGTTTTTAATAAACAAATATTTTTCATTGACTACAATTCTCAAGAAGACATAAAACTAAATACAAGACTTGGTCCCTGGCTAGAAGAACCATTCATCTTTGGTTAATGATTTGGTGGATCATTTGAAGACTTACTTTGATTGTAAAGTCAAATATTTTAATATATGAGTGGTATGTAATACATATATTAAAGCTATAACTCGATTTAATAACTTAAAATTTCCTGTTTTTTATCATTATTTTCTAGAGGATTCCTAGTTTCCTATTAAAATTAAAACTTATTATTGGATTATTTAAAATGGCAGAAAACTGAAAATTAAAAAATGTTCAATGTAAACAAAAACTTTTATAAACTTTAAATAATACATATAAAATTTTAGATATGACATATCTGTCACATTTCTATGACTTTTGTCTTTATGACATTATATTCACCAAAACTTTCTCTCCTAGTATTAACATGTATGTAGATTTCTTCAGCATTATGATGACAGATTTTTGTCAGTATTTTCTATATTTTTAAAGAAAAGCTAATCTTTCTGTCAGCTTCAATACCCATAAAATTAAATGAAGCAACAGTTTATAAATTAAAATATATTAATACAGGCTATTCATGGAAGTTCCTAGTTCACATTAGTGCTCTGGCTCATTTTCTGTGGGGAAAAATGAAACCAAAGGTTAAAGTGTAGTTAAAATGATAACCACAATTATGTAAAATAATTTTAAATGACTACAGATTAATTATTTCATGAATATCATTACTGTGTCAGTAAGTTGAACACAAATCTGACATTTATTTCAAACATTTTGAAAAATTTGATTGAAAATTCTTAAAGTAACTGTGCTCAATAATACTAGACTGAGAAATGAGGTTGCAATCTAAAATATAATTTTCCCTACTTTACTACAGGTGGCTCTGCCAATGAGAAATTAAAAATAAAGATATAGCAAAGCTGTGCATGCTCATTTCTCCCACACAAAAGGCAGGTGCTGCCTTTAGTCTGTTAATCCGTGCTGAGCTAGGCCAACCAGGAGGATTACTTGGAGATGACCACATCTAGAACATAGTTGTAACAGCCTATATTTATATAACAAGAAGTGTGTTAACTTCTTGCTGAGGTTTATCCAAATATATGGATAGATGGATAGATAGATAGATAGACAGATAGACAGAAATGATATCAAGTCATTAACATTCACTTAATATTCCTAAGCAGAACACCATTTCCTCTCAAAAAGGGTAACCAGAATAGAAGAGTTTCATGAATTTTCAAAAATATTTGCTACAAGTGGAATCACACAATGCATGTTCTTTTATGTCTGGCTTCTTTTGTTCACTATTGACCTTGTGAAATTCATTCATCTTTGTGCTAATTCTCTGATTCCTGTTGCTCTATACTATTCCAGGGTGTGAATATGCCACTAATTATTTGTCCATTCTACTATTGGTAGGCATAAGTTATTTTCCATTATAAATTGTCGTATTTGAATGATTCTAGAACCTAGCTTTCGGTGATTATATGAATATAAATCTAGAAGCATAACAGTTTCAGTATAGAGTATATCTATGTCTTATTTTGGTAGATGAATCCAGAAACATTTTTCAAAGTGACTATAACAATTTGCTCTTCTACCAAACAGTGTATGAAAGTCCTGGTTGTTGTACATTCCTGTCACACATATTTCCATCTTTTAGTTTTAGACATGCTGGTGGATCTATAGTACTACTCATTGTGGTTACATTTTTCATTTATTTATAACATTTTCAGCATTTTTGATGTGCTATTATCATTTTGAGATGTAATTTTGGAAAACATTCACAACTTTTAAAGTGTTTCTATTTTATTGTCTCAATTTTCTTATTGATTAGTAAAGGTTCTTTATATCTGTGGATATTAGTCATTTGTCAGATATATGTATTGCCAGTAAGTCTTTCCATTATGTCAATAGCTTTTTCACTTTTTTATTGGTATCATTTGTGAACTGAAGTTCTTAATTTTAATATGGTTCAATTTATAGTTTTTATTGTTTTATGGGTAGTACATTTTTCGGTCCTATTCAAGAAATTTTTGTATGTGCTAATGTCATCAAGATGTTCTACGTATTCTGAGGTTTGTTTGTTTGTTTTTCCTTTTCAACTGGAAGTCAACTGAAATTGTTGTTGTGCATATGGTATAAAGTAAGGGCTAAGATTTTTTTTTCATATAAATATACAACTGATTTGCTACCATTATGGGAAGAGCATTATTGTCTCTTTAATGGTATTACATTTGCCCTAATCAGGTGGCCATTTATAAGCAATTGTGTTTCTGTAATCTGTCTACTATTACATTTGTCAGTTTGGCTAAACTTACAACAATATCATATTCTTTTAATTAATATAGTTTGATGGCAGATACTGATATCTGATAGTCCAGCTTCTATTCATCTTCACAATTGCTCTGACCATTCTTAGGTCTTTATTAATATATGTTAAAGATGTTTTGTAGTTTTCTGTGACAAAGTCCTAGACATTTTTATTAATTATTTTCACAATTATTTGTTAAATTTAATAATATCATAAAATGTAACATAAAGTTTTAATTTTAATATTAATGATCTATTACCTTTTATATATTGCTGGGTTTACTGGCTAATATACTATTTTTATAATTTTTTCCCTATGGTAATCCCTTTTTTTTCAGTATTTTTGTGATGGTTATAATTAAAGAACAGAATGATCATAATTTATATTGACTAGTAACAAATACTTTTGAAAATTTGAATATAGCTAAAAATTGAGAAAAATATTAAAATGTAAAATAATTCTAATTGTAAATATATAATGATATTAGAATAAAACATATAGACATATGATATTGAAAAGCAATTGAGGTTTAAAATTTCAAATTGAATAGACATAAAGCATGAAATATCTAACTTTAATACAGCTAGAAAAAATTTCTGGGGAAACTTGTAAACTCAGCAAAATATTAATATTTTATTTATGAACATGAGGATAATTTAAAGGAAAAAGTCAAATACTCTACTATAATCAGATTTAGCCAGCCCCCTTTATCATGACTTATAATTTCAGTTTCATAACTTAGAGTTTTTAGAAATACAATTTCTCTCTCTCTCTCTCTCTCTCTCTCTCTCTCTCCTCTTTCACAGGCACACACACACACACACACAGACTCACAAAACAGATCCACACACAGAGAGAAGGTCATGTGCACAATTCTACCCATCTAGTCCCCCACCCTATGCAAAAAAGAAACTTTTTCTAGTCTTAAAATAAATTTTCCATATCCATATTTCCTCATTAACTTTTTCTTATACTCCTTTGAACCATGCTACCTTCTGATGCATATACCTTAAAAATTTGATAAACTTTATTTTTTATAAATGTTTTAGATTTACAGGAAATAAATATAGAAAACAGTACCAAGAATTTTCTCATGCCCAATTGTTTCCCCAATTATTGACATCTTATATTAGTATGGTACATTTTTATTATTAATAGACCAATATGTATATATTACATTAATTAAAGTTCATAGCAACTCTATTCATATTTCCTCAGTTTTTCCATAATGCTTTTTTTTCTAAAGAGTTCCATTCAGGATACCATGTTCCATTTAGCTTTTATGTATCCTTAGGCTCCTCGTGGTTGTGAGAGTTTCTCAGACTTCCCTTGTTTTTGATGAGTTTGAGAGTTCTGAAGAGTATTGGTCATATATTTTGTAGAGTGTCCCTCTATTAATGTTTGTCTGGTGTCTTTCTTGATATTGGTCTGGGTTAGTATATTTTTGGGAGGAAGACCCTAGTGGAAAGTGCATTCTTATCATAACATGTGTAGGACACATACTATCAATATGACTTACTACTGTTACGTAAACCTTGATTACTTGGTTGAGGTACTATTTTTCAGTGGAATTTTCCCTTTTATTCCTTCCTTGCATACTGTACTGTTTGGAAAGTCCCTGTGAATAGCTCACTCTTAATGAATGGGCTGTTTGTTACCTCTCATTAAGGGTAGACTACATAAAGTATATTTGAAATTATTTTGCATGAGATTTGTCTCTTCTTCCACAGTTATTTATTCAATCATTTATTTTATGAGGGGATATTTAATTTATACTTTGGGTTATAATGCAATACTCTTTTATTTATTTTATTTCTCAAATGGTTCTGTACATGGCTGTTGGAAATATTTTATTTGGCTGATTTATCCTTTTGACATACTCCCCTCAATATAGGTTTATGTTTGTTCTCTTGTTTTACTTTTATTAACTTCCTAGTGCTGCAAGATGTTCCAGACTCATCTTGTATATTCCTTGCCTCAGTCATAGAACCAGTGATTTCTCTTAGGAACTCTGGTTCCTTTTATTGGAGAATGGTATTAGAAATCAACATCTAGATTCTAGGTGTGATCATTGCTACTGATGGCTCATTTTAGGCAACCTCATCTAACAAAAAGAGAAATACATATATGTATATACTAAACTGTATATAAACAAATATGTGTAACTTTTCTGTATACAATCATGTGTAATTAAGGAAAAACTTTGTTTCACTGATGTTTTCACATTTAATCCATTTTTTAAAAATGGATCATTTTAGCCTCCTTCCCTTGAGGATCTGTAAGTTTCCACTCCCAAAGTGAGAAAGGGTATTCCTACTATCTGGTATCCATATAATTGTTTAATTCCAGTATACATGTGTGCGATTATTTAAAGAAACCTCAGCTAAAACTGGACTTAGGACAGACCTGTAAGGGGAGCTCTCATACCCTGTCATCATCATAAATTGATCCAAATAGGAAGAGATATACATCTATATCTCCAACAGGAAGGTGCCTCTACTTTACTATCCAGCAGGAAGAAAATTACTTCTCTCAGCCCCAGGAGAGCCTAGCCAATCAGAGACTGTAACAGCCAAACCAACCAGAAACCTCCATACTTTGGACTCCCAGTTTCCTCCAATAGACTGCTTGGTTGTCACCGCTCTGCCTAACTCTTACCCTTTTCCCGATAAAGGCAAATCCCCCTTCTTTGTTCTCAGTATTTGCCAGTGGTCTGCCTTAGCTTGCATTTCCTGAATTGCAATTCTTCTGGCTATTCTGGCCTAAACCCTCTTTTGCTGGTAAAATAACTGGCTATTATATTATTAAAGTTGACACATATATAGCACTATCAGAATTGTTACCCACACTCCTAGAGAAAGCAACTTTATAAACTAGTTTACAATGCATATGTATGTTTCCTTCTACCTTCAGTCTTATAGGCTCCACTCATTTCCAAAATTACTTAGATGACCACCTTTTTCCCCACAATGACCTTATTGTGGTGGTTTTCATGCATTTGCAATACAGTTAAATTCTCTCAACATAGTTTGCATTACTTCCTGAGATTCCCCTCCCTCATAAATGATTAAAAAAAAAAAAAACTGGCATACAATAGGGTGCTCTTTCTGCTGTAAATCCTATTGATTTTGAAAAATACATAATATCATGTATCCACCATCACAGTATCATAAAGACTATTTCTACCACCCTAAATCTCCTGTGCTTCACTTATTCTTTCCTCTTCCCTTCCATTCCCCTGGAAACCTTCAGTCTTTTTACTGTTTCTATAGTTTTGCTTTGCCCAGAATATTATATAATTGGACTCATACAACATGTAGACTTTTCATGCTAGCTTTTTTCACTTAGCAATATACTTCTAAGATTTCTCCATATATTTTTTGAATTGATAGCTCACTCATTTTATCACTGAATATTATATAATTTGTATGTACCAGTTTGTTTATTCAGCTATTGTGGATATCTTGCTTAATTTCAGTTTTGGAATTATGAATTAAGTTGCTGTAAACATTCCTATATAGGATTTCAAGTCAGATATGTAAATACCTAGGAGTATGAATGCTGGCTTGTATGGTAAGTACAAGTTTAACTTTGTAAAAAATTCCAAAACTGTCTTCCAAATTGGAATTATTTTATATTTCCACCAGTAATGAATGCAAATTCTTGTCACTCCACATTCTCATCAACAATTAGTATTGTGTGTTTTTTTTAATCTAACCATTGTAATGGGTGTTTAGTGGCATTTTATTGCTGCTTTAAGTTACAATTCCCCAATGGTGAATAAGTTTGAGCATCTTTGCATATGCTTGTTTTTCATCTGTACATCAGGATCTTATGGGAACATATTCCCTAGTTTCTCACCATTAACTTTGTTAGCTGTTAGATTTCTGTAGATGTTCTTCACAAAGTTGAAGATGTTCTTCCGTATTCATCATTTGCTGAACATTTTTATTATAATTGGATGGTGCATTTTGTCAAATGTTTTTGTGACCATATGATTTCTCTTCTTTATCCCATTGATAAGACCAATTACACGGATCATTTTTTCAATGTGTGACCAGACTTGAATACCTGGAATAAATCCCATGTTGTTATGGTATAAATTTAAGTTTGTACATTGTTAGATCAGTTCTCCTAATATTTTGTTGAGGTATGTTTTTTCTGTTGTTCGTGTTTGTTTTTTCACTTATTGCATTTTGCATTTATTTTTTTCTGTTTGTATTTTTGTTTGTTTATTTCTTTTTCATCTGTGTTCATGAGAGATATTGGTTTGTACTTTTTCTTTCTTGTAATATCTTTATTTGGTTTTGATAGTAGGGCAAGGCTGGCCTCATAGAGTGATTTAGGAATTATTTCCTCTATTTCTACTTGGAAGAGATTGTGTGGAATTGGTATCATTTATTTATCTATGCCTTTTGAACAAAACAAAGATTTATGTTTCTGTTCTGAGTATGCTCCTTTCTATGGCAGTGTTTACCACCTGGAATCTCTGCCAGATGGCTAGATTATATTAAGGAAAAATTAGTTTTGTTTTGTCCATCATTATTTACATTTTAAAATATATTTTTTGACTCCTCACCAAATGAAAACATCTATATATTTTATAAATCCATTAATATAGGCTTTTCTTGTTTATTACTATATCCTCAATGAGTAGTTCAGTGCATAGTAGATACTGAGAAACTAGTTGCTGTCTCATCATGGAACACACACACACACACACACACACACACACACACACACACAAAGGCATTTAGTAAAATGTCTTAAGAACTAAAAATCAAGTACATCACTTAGCACAAAAGGAATAATTTTATGAATTTTAATGTTTAATAAAAGCAGTAGGAGATTACTACTTGCAGACAGATGAGGCATAGTGAAATATCTTATTTGAATTTGCCTACTGCAAGTGAACAGGCTGAGAAAATTATGGAACTGAATTTCTCCCATATCCTACGGTGTCTAAACAGCTATACACCTTTTTAAGATATCCCTTGTGTGAACTAGGTCATTGAAAATGATAGGTGCACATTGGCATATTAACACTATAAGAAGAGCACAGTTCTCAAATTGTTAAAATCCTCACTGTCATACAAATAGATAATGAGCATGTGTCAATGTCACATTCAACTCATTAATGAGGGAACTAGTAGGATGGCATAGCTTATTAAAATTGGATATGAGGAACTAGGACTTATATAGTCAATGTGGAGAGAAATGCTGAAATATGATTGCTAGTTTCAAGAACTGTGAAGAGTTGAATAATTTTTTCTTACTTGCAAGCTAACAACTTAGCTTTGCTACAGTTTCATGGATACTTATAGAACACATGAGACTCTCTGGTCAAAGACAGAGGACAGTTAATTACTCACAGAAATATCAGGAATCAGAATAAAGCATTTTTAAGAAACAATTCTATGAGCTCTATTACCAACCCAAGGCAATATCATAAAAGTTGGATGTGTCAAAGAAAAATAGCACTAGGTAGGTTTAACAGGCAAGGCAGACTTTATTCAGACTATTGTAAAAGGGGTAGAAAAAATGAATTCCAGGCACAATCTCCATATGGGAGCCAGAGGTTTTCTTCTTTGCAATCCTTCCTGAGGAGCCAAAATAACATCTTTGCTCAATCCCAAGACAAGGTGTTGGGAAAAATAACAAGTCTACTGCAATAAGGGAGAAAGATTGAACTCTATTCCACTGAAAGAAAAGGGATGAGAGTTTTTAAGTGCTGTAGTAAGTTGGTGGAAAAGCACTTCAGGACATTACCTGGGAGGTGGCAATGTGATGAGGCCAACTCTGTTTGTTAATTGGTGTTTTCTAAATCAGCCTCCTACCCTCCCACAATGACTGGGGAGATAGGGGGGTCTATCTTTCTGATTATTCCATTTTCAAAAGGATGGCTCCTAGGTCCTTGAGAAAGATGGTTGTAAACCTGGAAAGAGACTAGAAGATTTACATTTCAATGGGGCAAAGAAAGAATTTACAATGAGTTTTCTAAAGTAAATTCTCTAAGAAAAGGAAGATCTAGGGCCTAGAGTCTGGAAGAAGACTGTCCAAAGTTTAGCCAAGCTGAGGGTCACCTTAAGGCAGTCTTAGATCCACACAGTGGGTTACATGACAGAGAATTTTGATATAGAAATCCCCAATCTTTTGATAATGGGCAGTAATCATGCCTGCTCTTTGCTACAGAGGGAGACACCATCATTACCTTTCAAAATTGTTAATAAACAATCCCTTTCACTTTATTCCAGAAAAAGACACTATCTCTGTCTTCCAATCTGTGTGATATAAAACTCCCTGGAAAAAAGAATCTGCCACAAAGGATGCCTTCCTCTCAAAGTGTGTAGAAGTTGGGAAAGACTAGATGGATAATAATCTTCCAAAGCTAATTTAGATACAAACCTGGATAATGTGCAGCAGACAACAGAAACCTAATGTCTTGGTATCTTCTATGTTAGACAGGAAAAAAAAAGTAAACATATTAAGCCTTCTTAAATTAACCTTTCTCTCTCTCAATGGTTTAAAACTCATACCCTATAGTAAGTATTGAAAAAAAAAGTTACATTTCTTGAGAATCAGGTGACCCTTTGCTGGACTTAATAGAAAATGCTGAAGAATAATGAAAGGGTCACACATTAATATATTTGCCTTTTTCCCACCCAGATTTAGTTTATCCTCAACAATGAAACCTGTGATCTTAATAATACCTAAGCATTATTCCTGATCACAAATAAAGTGGATTTGTTGTGTTCTTGTGCTAGTATCATTTAAAATATTTCTGACTTTACCTTTTCTTCACCCCATTTTAATGGGTGGTGAAAATTAGACATAGATTCAATTAATATCATACATGTGCAATTAAAATTACCAACAATAATTCTACAAAAACTTATAATATTACACTAATTCAGCAGTGTCTACTTAAAGTAGTCTGTGAATTTAAGCAATATATTGTGTCTATTCTATTGTATCTGACTAATTCATTTACATATATGCAAAAAGTTGTGTTAATTAATATGCTTTGTATTATCAGTAAGTATAAAGTCAACGGATATTAAGGATGCAAGGTTAACTTCTATCTTGTGGCTTTACAAAGCCGTGATTTATATTTTTACCAACTCTAAGTCTGGGGCTCCACTAGCAATAGAGCACGGTGGTAAAAATGAGGATGTGGCCTTTAAACATATGTAAATAACCATATTGTCATGAAAATAAAGGGCCTCAGGGAAAGCTTTGTGTGTATTATTGGTCACTATTCTGAGGTGTTGGCAGATAAGGCCAGTAAATTAATTCTATAGAGTCATTTCTTTATGTGCCTAAATGTTTTTTTTTTAATCTTATAATCTGCATTAAGGTTTCCCACAGCCACATTTCATGAATCCTGAGATATTTGTTAAAATGGGATGCTATCAAAAGATTTTACTCCAGTTTTCTGTTTCTATTATCTGATAAATTGAGGTAAAATATAGAAAACAAATATTTTTTTTTCCCCAAATGTTCATGAGAAAATAGTGTATTAAAAACTTATCTCAAAAAAAAAAAAAAAAAAACTTATCTTTTCTTGGGTCTTTGCTTCCAAGATGACAGGAAAAAAAAAAAAAAAAAAAAAAAAAAAAAAAAAAAAA
>NW_020175414.1:2021716-2030317 GCF_003031525.2 Neophocaena asiaeorientalis asiaeorientalis | reverse complement strand
AAAAAAAAAAAAAAAAAAAGAAAGAAAAGAAAAGAAAAGAAAAAGAACAACAGCCATGTGAAAAAGCACCTCTGCCTGCCCAAGGAAAGGTCATTAAGAAGTTCATCATTTGAAACATAGTAGAGGCCACAGCAATCTGGGATATTCCAAAATGAGTATCACTGATGCCTGTGTGCTTCCCAAGCTGTTTGTGATGCTACATTACTATATGAGTTCATTCACAGCAAGGTAGTCAGGAATCAACACCTCACCCCAACTTAGACCTTCAGGTGCTGCCCCACAACTTCTGCCAAAGACCTTTGTAAGGAGTTGAGTACTTAAAGACTGAATAAAAACTACCCTCTGGGAAAAAATATAATGAAAATTATAATTTATAGCAGAAAAAGGAACCACATTTCAAAATAAATGATCACTGACAATTTCCCTAAGGAGTTTCATTCATTCCTATATGATTAATCCAAATTCACTGGATTTTGTATCTTGATTCTGCTTTCACAAAGTCATCTGCTTTTGGAAAAGAGTCCTGTAGGTCTTGAGAAGCTCTTTTGCCCCTTTTCTGTTCTCCCATTTCTGTTCCCCTCTAAGTTTAAAAGAACCTAATTATAGGAATGAGATCACTAATCAATTGAAACTAACTCCTGACTTATGCTCTCCTGAATGCACACCATGCCTTGTCTAAACTGTTGATTGTTTTCCTAGATAAAAAGAAATAAGAATGAAGAATTAAGCAGTTAAAAAATAACTAGTTCTGTACCCCTAACCACCCCCTTAGCAATCCTGCAGACAGGTCATGTAGGCAAGATAACATCTGAAGAGAGTCAGCCAGTCTGCACTCAGTGGAGAATGATGCAGAACCCAAACTCCTGCCTCAATGATTCAGTAAGATTCTCATCCCCGCACCAGTTTTTCCTTTTAAAAACTGTCATGGCTGAGCAGAATCTTTGTAGTTGCTCTCTCGACATGAGTCCACCACCTCATCAGATTTCTAGCTTTCTGATTAAAGCACTTTTCCTTTCTACTGACACTTGCCTCTCAAATTATTGGTTTATGAGTGGCAGGCAGCCTAACATGGGTTCGGTAACAATGCCAGAAATCTGGTTTTTGCAATATTAATAATCAAAGGTACTTGCTATAGTACTTTTCTCTGAAATTCTCTTTTGATATTTCCCCCCGTGGAAACCCCAATTCAGAATGTAAAGTGATACAACATGACAGGAGAACAGAAACAACCTGTTTATGGAAAGAAAAGAAAAAGTTACTGGTTGTTATTATTATTTTCAGATCAACTCTTAATATCAGTTTAGAGAAAATGGACTCCCATGTTGATATAATAAATAACAATTTTTAAATTATTTGGTAGATAGATACAGTGAGACCCTTACCATTAATATATTCTTAACATCATTTTTATTGGTATAAAATTGATGAGCTTTATAGGATGAGTTTCTCTTTTTTTACTGACACCTTTTATTCCATTATGGCTTAAATAAACAGTGTGGCTAAATAAGAATTAGAAAATATACCTACATGTTTCTAATTTTCTTCTTGCTTCTGTGTACCAAGCTAGGGTTTACAAGTTGAAGAACAAGCCTTTCATATTTTGGCCGCTTTGGAGAACAAAAGATTACTTTTAGTGTTAAAAACACCTCCACCTCAGCAGCTTTGCTTTCCTAAATGTAGAGTGAGGCAAAAGAAACAACATAAAAAGTGGAGCGCAGGTGAATGGTTTGGATTAGTAGCCTCATTAAAATAATATCAGCTCTTGCAGACATGAGAAGCTTCTGTTCATATTTTTCAAAAAAGTACTTTAAAAGCATGATAAATATAAACTTAAAGTCATTAGGCTTTTGGAATAAGATATTATAATGAGAAAAGAAACTTCTAAATGGGCAGATTATACAGAATGTAAATAATGACTTTTTAAAAACTGTGGTAAAATATACATAACAAAATTTACCACCTTAACCATTTTTAAGTGCATTGTTCAGTAGTGTTATGTATATTCATATAATTGTGAAACAGATCACCAGAGCTTTTTCATCCTGCAAATCTGAAACTCATGCTCATTAAATGATAGCTACCCATTCCCAGCTACCCCCATCCCCTGGCAATCACCATTCAACCTTTTGTCTCTGAATTTGGCCACTCTAGATACCTCATATAAGTGAAATCATACAGTATTTTTCCTTTTGTGAATGGCTTAATTCACTTAGTCTAATGTCTGCAAGGTCATATATGTTGTCATGTGTGTTATAGTTTCCTTTCTTTTAAATCTGAATAATATTCCACCGTATGAATATACTATATTGTGTTTATCCATTCATAAGTTGCTTTAAACTTTTGCTATTGTGAATAATGCTGCTATGATCATGGGTGTACAAATATTTCTTCAAAACCCTGCTTTCAATTCTTTTTGTGTACACCCATAAGTGGGATTGCTAGATCATATGGTAGTTCTATTTTTAATTTTTGAGGAACCACTATAGTGTCTTACATAGCAGCTGCACCATTTTCCATTCCCACCGACAGAGCATAAGTGTTCCAATTTCTCCAAATCCTAGCCAACCCTTGTTATTTGCTGTCATTTTTTAAATAGTGGCTATCCTAATAGTTGTGAGGTGGTATTTCAATGAGACAATAATAATACTTATTATTACCATTTATTAGCAGTAGACTAAATATTCAAAGCCAAGTTCAAACTGCTTATCCTCTTCTTTCTATTATACATACAATTTTTTAAATTATTAATTTTAATAAGCTTTTAAATTGGTATTTTAAACATACACATACATAAGTGAATACAAATATAAGTGCATATACAAATACATACATATACACACACAAATATTTGTAGTTAGAAGGCAATGTTATTTAAAGCTTAGTTTCAAAATCAAATTGACCTTACACTTATCGTACAAGGACAGGCATTCACTTCAATACATGTACTATGTATAAAAGGAAGCAAAGGTCCTTCTCCATGATCTATTATTCTTTTTTTTTTTTATGATTTTAAGTTTCTTTAAATGTTTTTCACCAAACCAAAGACGATTTGTTAATTAACTCATTTCAAATACTAACCCAAGATTTTAAAGCAATTAAAGGATCTAGGAAATCTTATTTAAGTTTACATTTTACAGCATCATGATTCTTCTATATATTTGTCATAGGAATAGCTATGACAAATTTTGCATAAACAGCTCTTGAAGTAGTTAACCAGAAATAATCAGTTTGATATAGACATTGATATTTGTAAGTCAATTTATTTGAACACATATATTTACATTCTCATGACTTTAAATGTCTTGTGGAAACACTGATAACTTCTCTGACCCATTAATTCAATGTAAGAAAACTGTAGGAAGTTCAGAACAATTAGGTTTTTCATTAGGAAATAATCTCAAAGCCTATATAAAATTAAATTTACATAGCATTATATTTTAAACTCTGAAGAAAAATACATTTAGTGCAATTTTAAACAAAATTTTCAATTGAGTCTTATTTGTCCAATAATTCACCAGGCTTAAGGTTATTATATAAATTTGTATACAGATGTAAATCTTCATTTATTAATCATTAAAAATGCTTTACAGAAATGTCCATAGCTCGATTTTATTACATTTAGTTGCTAGCTTGGTACCCATTTATATTTTTTCTTCTTTATGATGAAGAATCTCTCTATTTAAGATAACTTCTTTCTTTAGTATACAGGAATGACAGATTTGAATGAATAAGTAATTTCCAAGAATGTCCCCCAAATCTGTCCACAGTTACATATGGTTGCAATTATAAATACACCAGTGTAATTGGCTAATTACTCTGCTTTATTAAGAAAGGGGTAAAAGCTTTTCTTCTTATAGACAGAGAACTGGCAGTAACTTCAACCCACCCAGAATATGTATGTGTACAACACCTGTAAGAAAAAAGATAATAAACACCTGTAAACAGAAAGAATGAATTGTTGCCCAATGTTTTTATATGAATTCTATTTGTCACTTTTGTCAGAAAGAGGTTGTAGATTTCTTAGATTTTATCTTGCATTCTCTCTGGGACTTTGTAGTACTCAGGCCCCGGAATTTGAAGAATTCTTCAAACAAGCTACAGTAAACACAGTGATAAAGCTACAAGTATATTACGCTACTTTGGTGTTTCTCAACTGTGAGTTGTTTTGCCCAAAATCCTCCTCCCAGGGATATTTGGCAATGTCTGAAGAAGTATTAGTTGCAAAAACTTAGCACAATTGAGGAGCGAGCAGGTAGGTTACTACTGGCATCTAGTAGGTAGAGGCCAGAGATTCTGCTAAATATCCTACATTGCACAGTACAGCCTCCCAAAGAATTATCCAGCCCAAAATATCAATAGTGCTGAGATTAAGAAATCCTGCTCTACATAAAGTAACTTTTCTAAACTTTCACAGCCATTCAGAAAAGCAAGCTGTTTTTTCACACTGAAAGACTTTATATCTGGTGTCTAATAGGTAATTGAAAGACCAATGTCAGTGCCTAAGATTCTCAGTCTTAAAGACAGTATCCAGATCTTATCTGTTCTCAACTAGAATACATGTAAGAAACAGATATCTCAGTTCTTGATTTTGAAAGACAAAGAGGCCTTAACCAGATCCGACAGTCAGCTTTTGATACAAGAGATTCTGAAAATGAACCCAAATTTCTGTGTCTCTGCAAAAATCTCATCATTTGGTTATAGCATTTCTGAAACAGGAGGCTCAGGATAAGCCAAAGGATCTCAAAGCTTTGTTCTTTGTTTCAGTGGATCACAGTTGGGTAAGCCCATCTAACTCATTACTACTTACAGTCAAATTATTGAAGGCCTGGATTGCCTTTTAGCTTCTATATAAGATACAACACCTAAGGATCCCAGAATATGAGATCTTTCATATTAATTCACTGTACGCTTTAGCCACATTCATTATTATACAGGGTAATGATATAGCAAAATAAGGGCATGAGAAGAGGAGGCTTAAAATATAAAAATAATGGAATAGTAGGAAATCAGTATAGTTCCAAGGGCCAAAAAACTTACAGTGTTGCTAGAGCATAATTTAAATGTGCAGGTTTAATAGGAGGCAATGATAAGCATACGTTTAGATGAGTTTGTTCTAGAAATTGATGGAGATGGCAAGAAATTGGCACAATATTTTTATGCTAGTTTTTCTGAATTTTTCTTCTGAAAAATTGTGCTGACATTTATTTTGCCCATGTTGATAAAAGTTAGATGCTATACAAACACATAAATATAACATATACCTTGTTAGACAAAATTTGTAATTGTTTATAATTGATCTTTCTGGGACTTTTAGCATTATTTCCTATTATTTATAACACAAATGGCCCATGAGTATAAAACATTAATACTTGTAATATGTTAAAATATTCTTTGCTACATTTCTTGTGTAAAGGAAGTTCAAGTGTTAATCTGTTCCTGTCTTTATTTAAGAATAAGAAAATAGTATGCCAACTATATGGTGAATTTAGTAAATATAGGAATAAAATTATTCTAGAAATATTAATTTATGAAATATTTTAAATGGTAAAAATTAGCAATCCATAATAAAGCATCCTTTTACATTAAATTGATGCAAACAAGAGTGAAGTAGGATGTTTTGCTGTGATCTGCACAGATTTCCTCACAGTGATATAAAATATAGTTCAAAATAGTCCATTTTTTCAAATCAAAGAGACACATTTTGCTACTATTAAAAATCTTTTAGGGGGCTTCCCTGGTGGTGCAGTGGTTGGGAATCTGCCTGCTAATGCAGGGGACACGGGTTCAAGTCCTGGTCTGGGAGGATCGCACATGCCGCAGAGCAACTAGGCTCGTGAGCCACAACTACTGAGCCTGCGCTTCTGGAGCCTATGCTCCGCAACAAGAGAGGCCGCGATAGTGAGAGGCCCGCGCACCGTGATGAAGAGTGGCCCCTGCTTGCCACAACTAGAGAAAGCCCTCGCACAGAAACGAAGACCCAAAACAGCAAAAATAAATAAATTAAAAAAACAAAACAAAAAAAAGAATTGAAAGATCTCATAGGAAACTTGACAAAAAAAAAACAAAAAAACTTTTAGTTAAGCTGGGCTCCTCCTACTCAGAATAGCAAAATATCTCATTTTCAATTCAGTTGAGCAGATCTTGAATACAGAAATTGAATTTTAAAGTGTGACTAATGTGCTAGATTCTCGGTTCTGTTTGAGTTTCAGACACAATTATCATCAGTGTGCTTGAGATTTTTCATATCTAAATATAGCTTTAAATGCATTATTATTATTTGCAGGAACACTTATTTTTATTTACTAGAAAATATTTAAAAATAAGTAATTAATGATTTTTTTCTGATTACTGCTGTTAGTAATCATTTCCTTTTGGGTACTGTTATAAGGAATTTTTACATGATATGCAGTTAATATGACCCTTTTAAACAGTGCAAAAAAAATTCCTCATCATTCTTCTGTTCTTTTTCACATGTAAAAGACAAACAAAGGGAAATTTTCTGTTGTTGTTCACATGCTTTTTCTCCAGTTCTTAGAAATGTCACTTAAGTTTTAGTGTTCAGTGTCACACCTTCTCTGGAACTCGGGATTCTGGCAGTCTTTGCAAAAATCCTTGACAGCTTGTCAAGCCCAAGGCAAATGCATGTAATCTTTCCTCCCAGTAATTAATAATTAATTATTGCTCATTAATCTTTAATGAATGGTAGTGGGGAGTGATCTAGTCTTTAAGACAGAAAAAAACCACAAAGGCATTGTTATTTCAAAAGGAACTTTTTAGTTCAGGACTTTTACAAGTCAAACTAATCCTGGGGCTAATTGTGAAAAATCAATGAGATAAAAAGACACGCAAGCATGCACAGATGCAGTCACACCTGGTCATAACACCTCTAAACTCTTTCTCTTGAGATAAATTCTCAACTCCTGAGGTTTAAATCACAAGAGCACACCTATCTTCCAAGGTAGTACAAAAGAACACACCCCAACAGCAGTTTGTTTTCTAGAAAGGCAGGTTTCCTCTTAAAAGCTGAAAGAAGTGACTTTCTGGAACACTGGCACAGGATTGTTATTATCTACACTGTCAGAATTTTTTTTTTTTTTTTTTTTTTTATGAACAACAGAAAGAGTTCTCTGGTAAAATAAAGAAGAAGAGGCTGATGGAATCATTTTAATAAATGTGAATCATTAGATGTTATTTGTATTCAGCTTTGTCCTTCAGGTATTCACAGTGTCACCAGTTGTAATGGTAATGTGTTGAGTACTCACTTGATGGAGAAAAGCTAAAACATCTTTTACTTGATATTTGTAGAAATGGTAAAAAGAAGGAAAAAAATGTCCTTTGAAACTATTGAAACTAATGATAGTCTCCAGTGCTGGGGGGTAGATAATGCTCCTACTCCTGTAGAAATCATTCCAGAATTTCTCAATGCAGGAGTAAAATAAATCCCTTTACAATCACTCTGTACAAATAACAGAAGAAGTAACTAAGCCCGTCACACATATATGAATATGGATCAAGCCTTGAAGATACAAATATGCATTATTATCTATATCTTCTCTTGCTAACATCTTATAAAATGCTATATTTTCAGGGAAAATTATCTCCAGTCATGTTTCACCAAATGGAAGGATTAAATCTTTCAGACTCCCCTTCATCTGTCTCCTATTGACTACCTATCAAATCTTAGCCCATTAAGTTTATGATGCAATGTTGACTCTCCCAGATTTGCCAAAGTTGGTTTTGTTAATTCCCATCTTCAAACCTCCCACTCCCTGAAAATCTCCAAATTCTTTTATCTCTTTAAAATATGGATCAAAACAATTTTTTTCTGTTCCTGTTCAGGTGAATTTAAGCATAGAAACATATATTTTTATGGTTTTAGTATATAATGAAGTAAATAATATATGTTTTTTTACCCTATATTGCCTTTAACTTTTCTCGATGAGGTCATTTTATTTTAATGTGTATTGTTTCTTCTTTGGGCAAACCCTGTGTGGTATAGAGGCAAATAACAGATTTAAAAGGCAGTGAGTGTGCTTTGCGTGTTTTTTTTTTAATCATTATCCCAGAAAATATTTCCTATTTTGAAAAGTAAAAATCCTGTAATCTTTTTAAACATATCAATTTGTGGAATGACAATAAATTTTAACACTACGTGATGAAATCACATAATGTATATTAAAACACTTCATAGACTGAGAAGCAGGAAGAAATTATTACATACATACATTTTATCATACATCATTGTCTATTATATTGTTTCAAGGTTTACCTGCTAAATTTCCATGAAATTAGATAAATCAAATTAAATATACAAATCTCTAAAATCCAATCAAAATATCAAAGACCTAAACAAAGGAGACATTTGACTCACTTAAAAACATTGCACCTTTATCAAAGGCAGAAGAAGCATATTAGCAACAATTGAAGTCTTAATTGTACTTTGTATTATGATTAGGCTAAATAAGTTTTGCAAATGTTTATTAGCAGTATTTTACTTGGTTAATTTGATGTTTGGTTGAATAAACATGACATATCAATACTACAGATTAGTATGTGGTTATTGTAATCATTTTATGAGATTATATATATATATATATATAT
>NW_020175414.1:1951503-2021693 GCF_003031525.2 Neophocaena asiaeorientalis asiaeorientalis | reverse complement strand
TATATATATATATATAAAAGTGCATGGAAACATTCTGATTAAATTATCAATAGAAATTATTCCTGTTTATTGGTAGTTCTTATGATTTAGTTAGTGTAAACTTTATTGACAACTTGATGTTTGATTTTTTAATTTTATTTACTAAGACTATTTAGAGAAGTTTTAGGTTTAAAGTTTGATATATTAAAATTAGAAAAATCAATAATTATGTCTTTTTAAACTTTTTTTCAGGATCATTGTACATTATTTATTTATTTATTTTCAATATTTATTTATTTATTTGGCTGTGCTGGGTCTTAGTTGTGGTAAGCGGGATCTCTAGTTGCAGCATGCATGTGGGATCTAGTTCCCTGACCAGGGGTTGAACCCAGGCCCCCTGCATTGGGAGTGCGGAGTATTAGCCACTGGACCACGAGGGAAGTCCCAAATAATTATGTTTTAATGGAGTTTATGGGTTAAGAGTTGTAAATAACTGGGAGATTATGTAAATTCACTTGTTACAAATTGAAAGCTTTGAAATGAGGCTGAGAATTAGAAATAAAAGCAGAGTTCTAACCTATCTATATTTGCATACACAATGTGCATATAAAAATACATTATACATTCATCAATAGGCCATGTAAATAGCAATCAAGTCACTAGAGAAAGAATGATTAAAGAAACCTTATAATTGAAGGCATTTAAGGAAGTAGTTCTAATTACATTGTAGTCTTTTTTGCACTTGTGCATTATGTCTCATTTTAAAGTACAAGCTTTTCAGAAACCTATCATGCCTACTACCTCAGTGCTTTGCATCTAGAAGATGCTCAATTTTTTGTACTCTTGTGATTTCTTTTTTTTTTAATTCTCACATACTCAGCCAGACTCTGTCACATGAATATAATTAAAATAAAAAAGTAATTGTAAATTTGTCTCTGAAGTCATCGTATTTAACCCTTTGTGATCTAGACAAGACAGGTGCTACTCGCTCACTTTTATTTTTGGTGAGAAAATATATAGAGATTATGTGATCGAAGTAAAAGTGTTTAACTCATATCATTCATAAGAAATTAGAAGTTATTACAAGTTTACACTCTTTCCCTTCAACATGTAGTAGCTTGTATATACTAACTTGTGCCACTATTCACAGAGATTTACATTCCATTATTCACTCTCAATTAATATTAAAATTAAGTATAGGGACCACGTTATAAGATAAATTGAATACTATAAATTTCAGAAACACTGAAATTTATATGATTATTTGAATTGAGAGACTTATTGTTAATAATATTAGAAACAAAACACACTAATAATTTTGTAAGGTAAAGAATTATACTAACACCACATTAAATATTATAATGCAAATTGAACTGAGGAATTGAAATGGACTATACAAATAGTATAATCAAAATAGTATTTTACTTTTTACTTGTATATTTTGATACCCATCTTATAAATCATCATGACAAATCTACTTCCTCAGGAACTGATCCATTGGAAGAGTTAACGAATACTGACTGGTATTCAGAAAAACAAAAACTAGTGCATCATCAGAAGTCAGAAAATAATGAGTGATTTCTCTCTCAATAGACAGATAACTTTTTAGAAGATGGTTAATACTTTTCAGTACAAGGATAATTAAAATTATGAAATATTTAATTTTATATCTTCTATTTATAACTTTGTTAAACAAAATAAGGTTTTTCCTTTGTTAAACTGGAAGATAAAATCAAGAGAATAGAAAGCTTAAAGCTACAAAACACAGAAAATTAAAGAAATGTGATATATTATGAAATAATATTAGATTTCCTAATGCATTAAGAAATTTAATTATTTAACTTATATTACCTTATCATGAACTATATATACTATATATATACATCTATACTATAAATTTTTCCTAAATTTAGTTGGGCAAACAAAGTTGCCCTTAAAAAATTAGTTCTGATAAGATTTTCTCATACCAGTCTGTTAAATTTTCAATTCTTTTTTTTTATGTGATCATGTTGTTTTCATGTAAAATGATTACAATATGATATCAATTTCTATTTCTATTTTCACAAGAGAAATTATTCTTAAAAGAATGACTGTGCAGTGCAGTGCCCCGGGGCACAGGCAGGTGTTCAGAAACCCAGGCACCAGGCAGGTGCAGGTGAACATCCACCCCAGGGCAGGGCTGGCTAAAGAGTGCCCTGCAGCCCCCAGTACTGGACACATCCCCACTTCCCTGGTTGTAACCAGGTTCAAGGCACTGCTCCCCCTGCCTGATTTTAACAACCTATGAAAGTGGCAGTTTCCTGTTGAAGATGCTCCTTTTATGGAGGCACACGTTTGCACAGGACATTACTCTGGGTGAAGCCACAGTACAATGTGCCCACAAGTGTTTCCTAGGAGTCAATAACAACAGTCACTGCATGGAAGAATGGTTTCTCCTTGACATGAACTGATGGGTCGGGATCACTCAAGCAGAACCAGATCACCTGCCCTCTCATTCCTTGCTGCTTAAAATTAAGACACGCACAAGGGGCCGGAGAGGAAGCAGATTGTGTCCTCCTGGAGATGCCCTCCCTCTGCAGCTACTCTAGCCTTGTCATCAGCTCATCGAGGTGAGTCTGCAGGCCACTGAGGGACTGTTCTCTGGTCTGCGGAGTCACTGGGGTCAAAGTGAGCTGCTACAACAGGTTCAAGTGTTCCTGCTGCTAAAAAGCTTCAATTTGCTGGCCTCACCGATGCAAAGTCAACTTTACCTGAAAAGAGTAAAAATTCAGTATGGCTGCTTTTGAATAAAAATAGTGCCCTGCTCCAGGAATTTATTTATTCTTCCTTGTTCAGAAAGATTTTTTTAAAAAATTGATGAACACTCAAAAAATGAGTGAATCAGTATGTCCCTAAAGGGAACACTGAATTTTTTAAAACATTTTTTCTTGTAACTCACATAGCCACAAAAATTATAGTAATTTTACTTTACTTTTTAATTTTGACATAATTATGGAATCACAAGAAGTTGCAAAAATAGTACAGAGAGGTGGCTTGCAACCTTCATCTACCTTCCACTAAAGGTAGCATCTTACTTAATTATGGTATAGAACCAAAACCAGAAAATTCATATGGGCACAATACAATTAACTGGGGGATAGGCATTACTGATATTTCACAAGTTTTTACATGCACTCAATTTGTGTGTGTGAGTGTATGTATGTGTGTGTGTGGGGTAGAGTCTATGTAACTAAAACATGAAGGTGATTACATTTCACAGAACTATTTTTTTTAATTATAAAATAAAATAACCTGTTAAGAATCATTACTTTACACTACAATGTGAAATTCAATTTAAAATTTCAGAAAGATTCTAATGAGAAATAATAATTATGTTGAAAATAACTTTTTGTTTATTTTGGTGTGATATGGGAGTTATATTTAATATTAAATCGTCTACAAACAATTACCTTTAATAGCATAGGTACTTTATTACATTAAGAAATAAAGCATTAATTTTTGTTGCTGTAAATGTGATGGTTGCTGATTAAAATTGAAACAATCCAGAAACAATGAAGATGAAAATTTTGTAACAAAAGTAATATTTTGAGGTGTTGACAATTCTGCATATTTTGCCACCCTTCCTCAAATCTACTGAACAGAGAGTGAATATCAAATTCTAGATCTCTCTTAATAGAGAAAAATATATTAAAATTTGTCTTATAAACTTGGTAGCTTAAACATTTCCAGGCATAAAAATTTAAGGTGGATAATTGTGTGGCAAATGATCATGAACTACCAGAGATTTTAGATTGTTCTAAAATAAGGACTAAATTTGCCAAAGATATATCTTTTTGAATACAAAATTTGTACTTTTTTCTAACTATGATATTTGATTGTTTTGTTTTTGGAGAGGGTAACAGTAAAGATAAATATTTTAGTGTCTATTATTTATTTATATACCTGAGACTATCCCTAGCATCAAGTCTATTTCAAAAAAACATGCAATGGAAGCAATCTAAGTGTCCATCGACAGATGAATGGATAAAGAAGTTGTGGCAAATATATACAATGGAATATTACTCAGCCATAAAAAGAAACAAAATTGAGTTATTTGTAGAGAGGTGGATGGACCTACAGTCTGTCATACAGAGTGAAGTAAGTCAGAAAGAGAAAAACAAATAGCATATGCTAACACATATATATGGAATCAAAAAAAAATGGTTCTGAAGAACCTAGGGGCAGGACAGGAATAAATACGCAGACATAAAGAATGGACTTGAGGACACAGTGGGGGGAAGGGTAAGCTTGGACGAAGTTAGACAGTGACATGGACATATGTACACTACCAAATGTAAAATACATAGCTAGTGGGAAGCAGCCGCGTAACACAGAGAGATCAGCTCGGTGCTTTGTGTCCACCTAGAGGGGTGGGATAGGTAGGGTGAGAGGGTGACACAAGAGGAGGACATATGGATATGTATGTATATGTATAGCTGGTTCACTTTGTTATACAGCAGAAACTAACACACCGTTGTAAAGCAATTACACTCCAATAAAGGTGTTAAAAGAAAAAGTAAGATTTTTTGGGTAGTTCTGTACATAAATATATATTTACTTTTCACCTCCAGTTTTATGTTGATATATCTCTGTCTTTCTGATTATTAAAAGCAAATTCCACTTTAAACTTTTCAGAATAACTGATTATTCCCTGACATCTTAAATCTTTATGAGTCAAGTTTCTTTATAAGAGTTTGTAGCTTTTAGATTGGGGATAAATATAAAATCATTGGTTTACATTTCTCCTCCTTGACTGTCTTTTAGAAGTTACTATATTTATCTTCTAGCATAAAATAATTCTGTCAAAAATTATGACAATGATTTGCTTTTCTCTCCTTTATATTTGACTAAGTATTTCTCCTGGAGGCCAAAGAAATGTTGCTTTTTCTTTAAAATTCAATTATTTTACCATCATATTTCTCACTATTTGCCTTCTTGGTCAATTTTATCCAATAATGGGGTACTGTTTAAATATGTAGTATACAGTAATTTTTCTTTCAGGATTTTTTCTTGAATCATAATATGTAGTATTTGTTATGTTCCATTGCATTAATTTCTGCCTTGAACATTCTTTCTATAAACATATATAGTATTTTCTTTTTTGTGTATATATTATTTTCTTTCAAAGTATTTTCTTCTTGTACATTTATTTTTGAAATAGATAAGCATAGTGGAAACAGAAATGAGAGAGGAAGGGGAAAATGAGCACCAAATGATTGGGAAATTATGTGAATTGGAAGACAGCTGTGTATGTTTTTAAGGGAATAGAAGAGTTACCAGACAAGGAGAAGTTGAAGACACAGGAGAAAGACAAAATAATTATTCAAGTCAAATTTCTGGTTGTGATAGCAGGAGATGGGCTTCAGATCTCATGAATAGGGGCTGCCTGTCTTAAACAGGATGAGAAGCTAGCATACCTGAGACTGAAGTAGCAACACTAAGTATGTGTACGTATGTACATAAATTTGTAGAAAGGGTCAATACTGGGGAATAGTTTACACTTAATGGCCAGGAGATAAAGTCATCTAATGGCATGATAATGAAGTAGGATGGATGGATGGATAGCTTAAGGAGAGTGGAGAAGATTTGAGTAATGAATGAGTAAATTGGTAGAGCAATTAGATGAAGGAAACATGGAATGGCTTTCAAGTGTCAATAGGATTTTGTTACAATTCAAGACAATTAATTTGTCCTAGAACTTACCTGCATGATCAAAGGGTTAGCTCAAGCATTACTCAAAAGCTTAGGTGTAGCACCAGAGAAAACAGAGTACAAGCCTGATATATGTATGGAATGAAGTACAAATATGGTCATCATAGGAATACAATAAGTAACTGCATCTTAAATATATTTTAAAATACTTTTTTTTTTGCATGGGTGCCACTGTTTGTAATTTATTTTAAAACTATACTCATATTATCTATTTAATCTGGGTTTATTTTGTCAGCAGATTATTCTAGTCAAAAATGACTTAAATAGACACACACATATTAATACTATATTTTATTTCCCTAAGAAAGGAAATTAATTGTCTAAGTCATTATTCGTATGGCTTTATATAGCTTTGTAGGCTAATTATCAAATGAATCTATCAGAATTACTTCATCATGTCTTCAATTTTCAACTGCAAATTGTTCTTTTACAGGTTAGATATAAATTCAAGTTTCATTATGTAGATATAATCCCATTATATATATCTATAGAACTATAAATATCTATGTGAAATTAGCACAATGACCCTTCCTTAAGGATAAGTGTAGAAATGCTCATTTAATCTATAATTAACCAATAAATATGACAGAAGATCATTTTATTTGAGTACCACTGATGTAATTTTTTTATTTATATGATGTAGTAAATGAGACAGATTCTCTTACTGCTAGTGATAATTCATTCTGCAAATTGGGCAAATTCAGAATTTTATAGCTCCTTCAGAGTCACTAAGTTCTACAGTTTATCACTTTAAATAATGTACACACCAGAATGAGAGGATCTATTTGGAGAGGTGAGCTCATTTTCAAGAGATATCTATGTCATTTGGTTAATAAACCTAGGAAAAAAAATGAACTTACTTGTTTTCTCTTTTCACCTATGTCTCTCAGCTTCATTCCTATTGAGAAAAGAAAATCTACACTCACCTCGAGATTGATGATTATATATCACAACAATATTTTTCATTTCATCCCATTTTCTAGGCAGAGAGTCTGAGAACTCTATGAGTGCTCTTGAATTCTAAAATAAATATGTCCTCTGTGTAACACAGGTTATTTCGCACATTCAAAATCTTGTCAACCTAAACATGTTATATTATTCCAGGAGATAATGCTCCCCAATTGCTCAGCTAAAAATAGTGAGAATGATTCAAGGTACCAAAAGTTATGTACTTTCCTCTGAGTTACATGTGTTTCTTTCTCGTGAAGTGTCCACCGTATATGTGTATAACATAGCTCAGTTTTAGAATTACTCTATTTAGATTCATATTTTGCAACAGCTCTTTGAACTTAACATCTCTAAGCCTTAATCTCTTCATTTGTAGTGAGAAGAGAATGACCTATACTCACTATGTTAGCTTATGAAAAGTTTTAAATCTCATGCCTAATCCATAGTTACCACTTAGAAAATGTTAAAAATAAATATCAGTATATATGCCAGTCAGTAAATGGCACGTTTTTAAAACAGTATTTTTCCTCTTCATCTCTATTCAATGTTATTTATTTAATTTCCATGTAAAAACACTGAATCACACATGAATAAGTGATGTCTTGAAGGACAACAGTGACCATTTTTTCTTTTCTATAAATTTAGATGAATACCCATATACTTTCTACATATGCTTCTACATAATAGAGTATGAAATGGTTAAAAAGACTTCTCACACTAGCTGATTCAGTCAGAAGGAATATATAATCTTGTGTAGCAGTCAGTAAAATATTGTCAGAGTGTGGAAATGAGTGCTTACAGAAATGTAGGAGGAGCTGGGAAGTGAAACTTTGGAAAGGGGGTGAGGTGAATTGGAGTAACAGTCACTGGATCTGCCTGAAGCATCAGCAGTGGTGGATAAGATGGAACTTGTAGGAAAGTCTGAGAAACCCTGCATATCTGGAAGCTGAGCTGGTGCTATGAAGGTGAAGTTTGTGAAGATCTAGAACATTTGAGAAAGCTCTAAGAAATCACCTTTACATTCTCTTCCATTATAGGTTATTACAAGATATCAAGTATAGTTCCCAGTGTTATATGGTTGATCCTTGTTAGTTATATATTTTATATACAGTAGTGTGTATATATTAATCCTAAACTAATTTATCCTTCTCCCTTGCTCCCCTTTGAGAACCATAATTTTTCTATGTCTGTGAGTCTATTTCTGTTTTGTAAATAAGTTCATTTGTATCATTTTTTTTAGATTCCACATATAAGTGATATCATATATTTGTCTTTCTCTGTCTGGCTTACTTCACTTAGTTTGATAACCTCTAGATCCATCCATGTTGCTGCAAATGGCATTATTTCATTCTTTTTCATGGCTGAGTGATATTCCATTGTATATATGTACCACATCTTCTTTATTTATTAATCTGTTGATAGCCAACCAAACTAACACAACATTGTAAATCAACTATATTTCAATAAAAATATTAAAAAATAATAATTTTAAAGAAATAAACCACCTTTAAGAAACCTGCTTCCTCTGAGAAGACCACTGCATCTAGGGGAAGTGTCATTTTTATAGTTCTAGATGGAGGGCATTATGCTATTGTTGGTCAGCTCTAGTGTAAGTGAGAGGAAATAAGGCATAGTTGCCCCCAATTTATCGTCATGTGTGTGTACCATAACCT
The DNA here is from genome assembly GCF_003031525.2 of Neophocaena asiaeorientalis asiaeorientalis. Lineage (NCBI taxonomy): Eukaryota > Metazoa > Chordata > Mammalia > Artiodactyla > Phocoenidae > Neophocaena > Neophocaena asiaeorientalis. Next base: position 2,013,342 of record NW_020175414.1, on the reverse strand, counting down.
ACTAAGAGTAATGAGTTTTGCTTCCTTTCTGCCTTCTAAATCTTGCTGGTTTCCTTTCTTGGCCAACTCTCACTTGGAACAATATAGGGAGGATATTATAGGAAACAATTTCACTGGCCTTGGATGGGAGTAGTAGTTCCAAAGTGACAACTTGCCATCCAACATATTTTATTAAGAGGAGGAATCATCTACCCTCATACTGCTGACAATAGTGATCTGAAAATAAAAATAAAAGAAGTTACTCTCTCCTAAAGCAAAAGTCTATATAAAATACCTTAAGAGAGCATTTTTTGGTCAAGCAATATGTAGAACCATTAAAAAGTAGTCATTTGTTCAAAGCATTGAATTTTGATGTACAAATTATATGAAAATTATAATAACTTTGGTTCCTAAGAATAAACAATAGATAAAAGCCTCTGTATTACCTTAAAACTAAACTCTAAACTGTGAAATTATTTTTTTAACATCTTTATTGGAGTATAATTGCTTTACAATGGTGTGTTAGTTTCTGCTGTATAACAAAATGAATCAGCTATACATCCCCATATCTCCTGCCTCTTGCGTCTCCCTCCCATCCTCCCTATCCCACCCTCTACGTGGTCAAACTGTGAAATCTTGAGAAAATAAAAATGTATCTGAATTTGTTTTATTCTGTTGTGAAAAACATTACTACATAATTTAAACAAAAACTTACTGGATATTTTATATCTATTTTATAGACAAAAATTCTATGAGCCAAAGAAAGCATTATATTTTAACTCTAATAATTAAAAAAAAAACTATAGCATATAGCATACAATGAAATTTAAAATGTTCATTAGAAGACACATCTACCTCTTTTGCAAAAAAAATTAATTACATTTTAAATTATAACATAAGACATGGGTTTACTTATGTGTTTAAGATGACTGGACATCGTCAAAGATGAATAAATATTTATTTATGAAGAAAATGTTATCATCCTAAATACGGATATTTAATAGAGTAATTGAATAATGCTTTCATATTCGTTTTCCAGATTTTCTAAAGTACTTTATTGAAAAGAGAAAAAACATAATACATATAATACAAAAAAACATAAAACATAATAAAGAAAATTAAATTTTGGAAAGTTACCTTTATCATACATTCTTGAACAAAAATTAGATGAAGTATATAAAAGCATTGTAAATTTTATATTTCGACAAAAAGAAAATGCATGTGAGACCAAAATTACTTCTAAAACTCCTATTAACTGATGTAAGAGTTGTTACAGATAAGAGATTACCAACTTGTATATAGCTAAAACGGCATCAAAATCAAGTTCCCATATACCCCTGTCCCCACACATGCACAGCCTCCCTCACTATCAATATCCTGTACCAGAGTGGTACAAATGTTGATAGTAAGAAAGTTTGTGCACCTGCTTGTGTGTGTACTTTATGCTCAATTTTGTTGTGAAAGTAAAACTGCTCTAAATAATAAAGTCTATTTAAATGGTTGGGAAATCAATGGTCAATGGTTACACAATAATGACAGAAAAATGAAATATATAAGTTAATGACAAAAGCTGAAATCTTGTGTTTATATAAGAAGATTTTTTTCCTCTTGTTATATACTTGTCCTAACTTAAAATAACTGATCTCTATTAAGGTTGATAGAGTAACAAAAAAATTACTATATGGCCTTTATACATGGTCTTCATAAAAAAAATTATGTAACAAAAAAATTACTATATGGCCTTTATACATGGTCTTCATTAACACTGTAAATGTATTCTGTGAGTTCTTGAGCTTGACTTATATAAAATTGTACCTAGATGAATGATTTCATTTCCTTCTAATGCTTAAATTGTTTGGAGTGTTATTTGGCACTTGACAAGCTACATTATGTCATATTATCTGCCATGTATTAGACAGAAAACTATTTCAAAGAATAGCTACATGGAAAAATAAAAGATGTAAAGTTGTGTTTTCAGGGGTGGTAGCAGAAGAAAACCATGAGATTTGGTAATAGAGAAAGTTTAAGTTTAAAAGATTTAAATAAGTTTAAAAGTCCTCTCATTGATCATTATCTTTATACAATATAATTATAAATAAAATAAATGCAATTCAAGAAGTGTACCCAGAGTTAGAACTTGCATGAATATAAGGATATTTGATGTCAACATATATATCTATATATCTTGGAATTAATGAATTAAAAAAATGACAAGAATAATCATATATCCCATGGATTTGAATTGAAACACATGATTTGGAATTTTTACCTATAGTTTTGTTTCAATCTGGTTTATTATCTTCTTCTATCATAAATAGGTCTCTAAAATGAAATCAGATTTTGGGACTTCCAAATTTCATATTTAGAACAAGACAGTGCATTGTACTTATTCTAAAGCTATATGTTTTGTTTTTTTTTCCCCACTTAAAAATTGATTCACAATTTATTTGATTGGTTAGTTCATTGTTAGTGCTGCTTGGTGAATCTAGTTTGAAACGTGTTTTACTTTAAAAAAATAATCTTTAAAACATCCAATACATTATGTTGGATTTCATTCTGCTTTGCTGTTGGGATCATGATTTTAATATGCTGCTGTATTTGCTAATTTTCAAAAATCCAACAAAATAGTGATGTTTAGGAAGTGGAAATTCATTTTAAATAGCATCAGTATTTTTCTGCATCATATAGTACAAAGAAAATAGAAAAAATATTTTAGTGTGGCTATCCAAGATTATTCAAAATTATAACTTCCAGAGTTTTTCTCCCAGGGGCCACTAGAGGCTCACATCAATTTCCTTCACCTTACTTTGTTTAATTATGAACTTCTTCAAGGTCGTACTTCATTTATCATTCTATTCCCAGTGACTGGCCTAATTTCTGATAGAATAGCTGTTGAATTAAATACTTACTATAGAAAGTTGAATGGCTCTCAGTTTCTTTAGGAAATAATTTTCATTTCAGCGATAAATGTAACTGAAGGTGGATCAGAAGTGTTTAGAATTCTAAACACACATGTTTAAAAATTCTAAACAACAGAATGGAGAAAGTATTGGAGGTGATAAATCATCAAAATTAAAATTATATTAGTTTAGTCTGTACTTACATAAAAAATTATAGCAATACATTTGAGTGCTTTAAAACCACAGGGATTGAAAAGGCTCATTATATGCATATATTTGGATATATATATATATATATACATATATATATGTCATTTCCATAGGTAGAGTTTGAAAATAATTACAAAATAGGAAATAACATAGGTTTCTTGGTATTATTCTTTTTTGTTTTTAATTGATTTATAAACAAGTAAACTTTCAGGCTAATCTCTAGTTTGTGATGAGATTAAAACTATATTATTTCAATGTATCATGCATATTTTTAAATAAATGCATTAAAGAAAATGCACTAATAGTGATTAGAGCCTACCATTGTTTGAATGCACTGTAAAAAGGCATGTGTGGTGTCATGAATGTCAGTGAAAATGGCAGAGTAGGCAGCTCCAAGATCCTGATTCATTATAGACAACTGTAAAGTCAAGCAATAACTCTTAGAATTAACTTTTTAGAAACTGTGGAAAATAGTCAAAGGTTTACAGCAACCAAGAAAATGTTAATCAGAAAAAGGTAACTTAAAAACAGTAGGAAACTTTGTAACATTTTTACTTGTTCTTACACCATCACCATCCTTTTCTTAGCAGTCTTGAAAATTGCAACCCCTGTTCCCAGTGTGGGATTCTCATTATTGGTTGTGTAGAGAAAAGTGAAGACCTTATTATCAAAGAATTGTTCTTGTCTGTTTTAAACTGTCTAGGAGCTACCTGAAGGAATGATATAAAGTGCTTCCCTTTGTTTCACTTAATTCAGAAATCGATCGGAGCAGAATGACAGGTTTAAAGAGGACATCCCTTGAAAATATGGTGAGGCAAATGAACTATCCACAGCCCGCTAGGATAAAAGAAAACAGTTGAGGCAAACAACAGACACAGAAAATGCCTAGGAGGAAAAAGCTAGGAGAGTTTCTCTGGAAATTAGGGCATTACAAACGTTCATGTAATAGGGGGAATTTAGAAGGTTGTTAGTATGCATTGGCCAGGCCACATGCTCAGAAAAATCCTGAGAAGACCGTATGTTGACACCTATGGCTTGTATTTAGGCTAAGTGAACACAGGAAGTGAAGACTAAAGCAGAGTAGTGAATAGCCAGATAAGCATTGAAGGAGTATCCCAGCATAAAGCAAATCTGCAAAGAGTTGGATAGCTTTTTCTTTAGTCTTTGGTTTGTTCATTTTAGCTCCAGGAATTTAGGGAAATCTCTATCAGAACGCTAGTTGACCAAAACTCAACGATGTCAGAGACCACACATGACAAATAATACAGACTTAACAAAATTATTTTTAAAAAGACTTTAAACAAACAAAACACTGCATCTCAGAGCAAGAAACAGAAACAAATCTTGAAGAGGTGGAGGAAATCTGACTTTCAGAGCCACCAAGTATCATACCTAAAATGTCCAATTTTCAATCAAAATTAAAAGCATATAATGAAACAAACGTTTGTGAACAGAAATTATTCTTGAGAAAGTATACAGACTGACTAACAAAAACTTAAAATTAACTGTACTAAATATATTTATGTATCTTGTGCAACACTGTGAATGTCACTGAATTTTAAACTTTAAAATAATCAATTTAATGTTATGTGAATTTTACCTCAATTTAAAAAATGTATTCATTATTCTTATATTAATACTGTAAGATATCTAAATGGAGATCTGGTCAATAGGCTTAGAAATTTTAAAAAGATTGTATTTTCTGTTTATGGCTCTCTCATTGATAGACCAGGTGAACTAATATTGACCAAACTTTTTCAACATTTTCTCTTTTTTTTCTTAATCTACAGTACATTGATTTTTTTGTTTGTTTGTTTTACATCTTTATTGGAGTATAATTGCTTTATAAGGGTGTGCTAGTTTCAGCTTTATAACAAAGTGAATCAGTTATACATGTACATATGTTCCCATATCTTTTCCCTCTTGCATCCCCCTCCCTCCCACCCTCCCAATCCCACCCCTCTAGGTAGTCACAAAGCACCGAGCTGATCTCCCTGTGCTTTGTGGCTGCTTCCCACTAGCTAACGATGTTACGTTTGGTAGTGTATATATGTCGATGCCACTCTCTCACTTTGTCACAGCTTACCCTTCACCTTCCCCATATCCTCAAGTTCATTCTGTAGTAGGTCTGTGTCTTTATTCCCGGCTTACCCCTAGGTTGTTCATGACATTTTTTTTTCCTTAGATTCCATATATATGTGTGAGCATACGGTATTTGTCTTTCTCTTTATGACTTACTTCACTCTGTATGACAGACTCTAGGTCTATCCACCTCACTACAAATAACTCAATCTCATTTCTTTTTATGGCTGAGAAATATTCCATTGTATATACATGCCACATCGTCTTTATCCATTCATCCAATGATGGACACTTAGGTTGTTTCCATGTCCTGGCTATTGTAAATAGAGCTGCAATGAACATTTTGGTACATGACTCTTTTTGAATTATGGTTTTCTCAAGATATATGTCCAGCAGTGGGATTGCTGAGTCATATGGTAGTTCTATTTGTATTTTTTTAAGGAACCTCCATACTGTTCTCCATAGTGGCTGTACCAATTCACAATCCCACAAGCAGAGCAGGAGTGTTCCCTTTTCTCCACACCCTCTCCAGCATTAATTGTTTCTAGATTTTTTAATGATGGCCATTCTGACCAGTGTGAGATGACATCTCATTGTAGTTTTGATTTGTATTTCTCTAATGATTAGTGATGTTGAGCATTCTTTCATGTGTTTGTTGGCAATCTGTATATCTTCTTTGGAGAAATTTCTATTTAGGTCTTCTGTTCATTTTTGGATTGGGTTGTTTGTTTTTTTGTTATTGAGCTACATGAGCTACTTGTAAATTTTAGAGATTAATCGTATGTCACTTGCTTCATTTGAAAATATTTTCTCCCATTCTAAGGGTTGTATTTTGGTCTTGTTTATGGTTTCCTTTGCTATGTGAAAGCTTTGAAGTTTCATTAAGTCCATTTCTTTACTTTTGTTTTTATTTCCATTTCTCTAGGAGGTGGGTCAAAAAGGATCTTCCTGTGATTTCTGTCATAGAGTGTTCTGCCTATGTTTTCCTCTAAGAGTTTGATAGTTTCTGGCCTTAAATTTTGGTCTTTAATCCATTTTGAGCTTATTTTTGTTTATGGGATTAGGGATTGTTCTAATCTCATACTTTCACATGTACCTGTCCAGTTTTCCCAGCACCACTTATTGAAGAGGCTGCCCTTTCTCCACTATACATTCCTGCCTCCTTTATCAAAGAAAAGGTGACCATATGTGCGTGGGTTTATCTCTGGACTTTCTATCCTTTTCCATTGATCTATCTTTCAATTTTTGTGCCAGTACCATACTGTCTTGATTACTGTAGCTTTGTAGTATTGTCTGAAGCCTGGGAGCCTGATTCCTCCAACTCCGTTTTTCATTCTCAAGATTGCTTTGGCTCTTTGGGGTCTTTTGTGTTTCCATACAAATTGTGATTTTTTTTTTTTTTGTTCTAGTTCTGTGAAAAATGCCAGTGGTAGTTTGACAGGGATTGCATTGAATCTGTACATTGCTTTGGGTAGAAGAGTCATTTTAACAATGTTGATTCTTTCAATCCAAGAACATGGTATATCTCTCCATCTATTTGTATCATCTTTAATTTCTTTCATCAGTGTCTTATAATTTTCTGCATACATGTCTTTTGTATCCATAGGTAGGTTTATTCCTAGATATTTTATTCTTTCTGTTGCAATGGTAAATAGGAGTGTTTTCTTGATTTCACTATCAGATTTTTCATCATTAGAGTATAGGAATGCCAGAGATTTCTGTGCATTAATTTTGTATCCTGCTACTTTACCAAATTCATTGATTAGCTCTAGTAGTTTTCTGGTAGCATCTTTAGGATTCTCTATGTATAGTATCATGTCATCTGCAAACAGTGACAGCTTTACTTCTTCTTTTCCGATTTGGATTCCTTTTATTTCCTTTTCTTCTCTGATTGCTGTGGCTAAAACTTCCAAAACTATGTTGAATAAGAGTGGTGAGAGTGGGCAACCTTGTCTTGTTCCTGATCTTAGTGGAAATGCTTTCATTTTAGTTTTATTGATCTTTGCTATTGTTTTCTTCATTTCTTTTTCATTTATTTCTGATCTGATTTTTATGACTTCTTTCCTTCTGCTAACTTTGGAGGTATTTTTCTCTTCATTCTCTAATTGCTTTAGGTACAAGATTAGGTTGTTTATTCGAGATGTTTCCTGTTTCTTAAGGTAGGAATCTATTGCTATTAACTTCCCTCTTAGAACTGCTTTTGCTGTATCTCATAGGTTTTGGGTCATCATGTCTCCATTGCCATTTGTTTCTAGCTATTTTTTTGATTTTCTCTTTGATTTCTTAAGTGATCACTTCGTTATTATGTAGTGCTACTCCAACTTTCTTTTGGTTTCCATTTGCATGGAGTATCTTTTTCCATCCCCTTACTTTCAGTCTGTTTGTGTTTATAGGTCTGAAGTGGGGCTCTTGTAGACAGCATTTATATGGGTCTTGTTTTTGTATCCATTCAGCCATTCTGTGTCTTTTGGTGGGAGCATTTAATCCATTTACATTTAAGGTAATTATCGATATGTATGTTCCTATTCCCATTTTCTTAATTGTTTTGGGTTATTGTAGGTCTTTTCCTTCTCTTGTGTTTCTTGCTTAGAGAAGATCCTTTAGCATTTGTTGTAAAGCTGGTTTAGTGGTGATGAACTCTCTCAACTTTTGTTTGTCTGTAAAAGTTTTAATTTCTCCATCAAATCTGAATGAGATCCTTGCTGGGTAGAGTAATCTTGATTGCAGGTTTTTCTCCCTCCTCACATTAAATATGTCCTGCCAGTCCCTTCTGGCTTGCAGAGTTTCTGCTGAAAGATCAGCTGTTAACCTTATGGGGATTCCCTTGTGTGTTATTTGTTGTTTTTCCCTTGCTGCTTTTAATATGTTTTCTTTGTATTTAATTTTTGATAGTTTGATTAATATGTGTCTACATGTGTTTCTCCTTGGATTTTTCATGTATGGGACTCTCTGTGCTTCCTGGACTTGATTAACTATTTCCTTTCCCATATTAGTGAAGTTTTCAACTATAAACTCTTCAAATATTTTCTCAGTCCCTTTCTTTTTCTCTTCTTCTGCTAAAACCCCTATAATTCAAATGTTGGTGTGTTTAATGTTGTCCTGGAGGTCTCTGAGACTGTCCTCAGTTCTTATGATTCTTTTTTCTTTATTCTGCTCTGCAGTAGATTTTTCCACTATTTTATCTTTCAGGTCACATCCATTCTTCTGCCTCAGTTATTCTTCTATTGATCCCTTCTAGAGTTTTTTTTTTTTTTTTTCTGTACGCGGGCCTCTCACTGCTGTGGCCTCTCCCGTTGCGGAGCACAGGCTCCGGACGCGCAGGCTCAGCGGCCATGGCCCACGGACCCAGCCGTTCCGCGGCACGTGGGATCCTCCCGGACCGGGGCACGAACCCGCGTCCCGTGCATCGGCAGGCGGACTCCCAACCACTGTGCCACCAGGGAAGCCCCCTTCTAGAGTATTTTTAATTTCCTTTATTGTGTTGTTCTTCATTGCTTGTTTCATTCTTAGTTCTTCTAGGTCTTTGTTAAATGTTTCTTGCATTTTATCTATTCTATTTCCAAGATTTGGGATCATCTTTACTATCATTATTCTGAATTATTTTTCAGGTAGACTGCCTATTTCCTCTTCATTTGTTAGGTCTGGTGGGTTTTCATCTTGCTCCTTCCTCTGCTGTGTGGTTTTCTGTCTTCTCATTTTGCTTACCTTACTGTGTTTGGGGTATCCTTTTGTAGGCTGCAGGTTCGTAGTTTCCATTGTTTCTGGTGTCTGTCCCCAGTGGCTAAAGTTGGTTCAGTGGGCTGTGTCGGTTTTCTGGTGGAGGGGACTAGTGCCTGTGTTCTGTTAGATGAGGCTGGATCTTGTCTTTCTTCTGGGCAGATCCACATCTTGTGGTGTGTTTTGGGGTGTCTGTGGACTTACTATGATTTTAGACAGCCTCTCTGCTAATGGGTGGGGTTGTGTTCCTGTCTTGGTAATTGTTTGGCATAGGGTGTCCAGCACTGTAGCTTGCTGGTCGTTGAGTGAAGCTGGGTGTTTTTGTTGAGATGGAGATCTCTGGGAGATTTTTACCATTTGATATTACAAGGAGCTGGGAGGTCTCTTGTGGACCAGTGACCTGAAATTGGCTCTCCCACCTCAGAAGCACATCACTGACTCCTGACTGCAGCACCAAGAGCCTTTCATCCACTCAGCTCAGAATAAAAGGGAGAAAAATTAGAAAGAAGGTAAAAGAAAATAAAATAATGTAAAATAAAATAAAGTTATTAAAATAAAAAATATAATTATTAAGAAAAACCTTTTTTAAAGTAAAAAAAGAAAAAAAGAGAGAGAAAATGGACAGATAGAACCCTAGTACAAATGGTGAAAGCCAAGCTATACAGATAAAATCTCACACTGAAGCATACACATACACACTCACAGAAAGAGGAAAAGGGGAAAAAAATAATAAATCTTGCTCTCAAAGTCCACCTCCTGAATTTGGGATGATTCGTTGTCTATTCAGGTATTCCACAGTCGCAGGGTAAGTCAAATTGATTGTGGAGATTTAATCCGCTCCTCCTGAGGCTGCTGGGAGAGATTTCCCTTTCTCTTCTTTGTTCGCCCAGCTCCCAGGGCCTCAGCTTTGGATTTGGCCCCGCCTCTGCGTGTAGGTCGCCGGAGGACGTCTGTTCTTCGCTCAGGCAGGACAGGGTTAAAGGAGCAGCTAATTCAGGGGCTCTTGCTCACTCAGGCCGGGGGGAGGGAGGGGTATGATGTAGGGTGAGCCTGCAGCAACAGAGGCCGGCGGGACGTTGCAGCAGCCTGAGGCATGCCGTACGTTCTCCCGGGGAAGTTGTCTCTGGATCCCAGGACCCTGGCAGTGGTGGGCTGCACAGGCTCCTCGGAAGGGAGGTGTGGAGAGTGATCCATGCTAGCACAGAGGCTTCTTGGTGACAGCAGTAGCAGCCTTAGCATCTCATGCCTGTTTCTGGGGTCCGCGCTTTTAACCGCGCCTTGCACCCGTCTCTGGAGCTCCTTTAAGCAGCGCTCTTAATCCCCTCTCCTCATGCACCAGGAAACAAAGAGGGAAGAAAAGTCTCTTGCCTCTTCAGCAGGTCCAGACATTTCCCCGGACCCTTCCCGGCTAGCCGTGGTGCACTAACCCCCTGCAGGGTGTGTTCACGTCAACCCTAGTCCTCTCCCTGCACTCCGACTGAAGCCCGAGCCTCAGCTCCCAGCCCTGACCACCCCAGCGGGTGAGCAGACAAGCCTCTCGGGCTGGTGAGTGCCGGTCGGCACCGATCCTCTGGGAATCTCTCCACTTTGCTCTCGGCACCCCTGTTGCTGCAGTCTCCTCCGTTGCTCCAAAGCTTCCCCCCTCCACCACCCACAGTCTACCCCCGTGAAGGGGCTTCCCTGTGTGTGGAAACCTTTCTTCCTTCACAGCTCCCTCCCACTGGTGCAGGTCCTGTCCCTATTCTTTTGTCTCTGTTTATTTATTTTTTTTGCCCTACCCAGGTACATGGGGACTTTCTTGCCTTTTGGGAGGTCTGAGGTCTTCTGACAGTGTTCAGTAGGTGTTCTATAGCAGTTGTTCCATGTGTAGATGTATTTCTGATGTATCTGTGGGGAGGAAGGTGATCTCCGCGTCTTACTCTTCCGCCATCTTCCCCCTCTCTCCAGTGCATTGATATTTAAGAAAACAGTATGTAACAAAGTATTCATCTTTCATTATATTTCATAATAATTTCACTACCTGATATTACATTATATAATTATGTGTTTATTGTATGTCTTATAATCAAGAATACAGGGTAAAAATCTTAGAGAATATAATCATAAGAGGAAGTCCCTTTTTGTGTGCTTCTTCATCCATGAAACAATTGAGCATGGCTTGAGACCTCACCTGGTCTTGTCTCAGTAATTCAAGGTCTAAGACTGTAGCCCAAGGTAACTTAATTTCTCATTATTAGATATTGCCTAACTTCCAGCATGAGGTGAAAAATAGAAGTTGCATCCTAGTGGAAGTGATGAGAACAAAATCAGAAATATTTGTTCAGATCTGTGTCCTTAATTAAGAGGGTTAGTTTGAAATGAGTAATGAAGGTACATGGCTAAAACAGGAGGAGGATGGTGAGAGTGTCAGAATCTTACCAAAACCAGGGAAGATTAACAAATTTGGGTTAGAAGTAATTTTCCCTCTATATAGTAGTCAGGATGCTAAGATATAGAGATCAAGTAATAGATATTTCTCCCAACACTTTATTATCTGTCCAGAACTATATTAAGCTTAATAAAATATTACTAAGTGAAGTAAGTCAGAAAAAGAAAGACAAATACTATATGGTATCATTTTAGGTGGAATCTAAAATATGATGCAAATGAAGTTATTTACAAAACAGAAATAGATTCAAAGACATAGAAAACAAATTTATGGTGCCCAAAGGGGAAAAGGGTTGGAGGAGGGATAAATTAGGAGTTTTGGATTTGCAGATATAAAGTACTGTGTATAAAATATATAAATGACAAGGTCCTACTGTATAGCAAGGGAACAATATTCAATATCCTGTAATAAACCATAATGGAAATAATATGAAAAAATATATAGCTGAATCACTTTGCTGTACACCAGAAACAAACACAACATTCTAAATCAATTATATGTCAATAAATTTTTTAAATAAAATATTAACAATATATTTTTTTTTTCAAAACTTCACAATTATTTCTCCAACCTCTGCTGGGAGAATTAAGCATGTTTTATATACACTGAGGGCTTTTTTTTTTTTTTAATGGAAGAGATATTAGAAATAACTTTATTACATTCCTTGGGAGACAAGTAATAAGCCTTGGTTGCAGCCAGTCATAATACTTTTATCTGATTTGAGGCAGGTTCAAAGGACAAGACTGATTCTGCTCTCTAACAGCATTAGAAGAGTAAGCAAGTAATCAAGCAATACATGCTTTATTGCTTGCAATGTGTGTAACTTATGTTCTTGGGAAAATGCACATATGCCTTGCTGTCACTTACTTATTGACCACAGTATTTCAATTTTACCTTTTTTCTCAAAAATAAAGCAATTGAAGTAAGAGGTTATATTGGGACATTTTATCATAGAATGTCCAAGAAGAGGATGGTAGGAACCAAAAGAGGCAAAAAAAAAAAAAGAAAACACAAAGAGATGTGAAAAGATGAACATTTAATCTGAAGGCAGAATAACAATATCTTCTATGTGTCTAGAGAATGCATGAGAAAAATAAGTTCCTTTAAAAGTGGAATGCCAGATCATAATTGACTCATTGCTGCTTGCTATTTTAATTTGATTGTTAACTTTATTAATTCTAGATCTTTATCTACTTCATTAAATCCTCTGTCAAATTAACTTTAGCCTCCATAGGTGAACTAAACTCATTTTCAAAGTAAAAGCTGTGAAGTAAAAATTCCCTGACTTTTCTTCCTCTTCACATCCTAATTTACAAATAAAATAATTTTCTGATGTCCTCTACTTCCAGTCACAAAAGTGATGGGTTGGAAAAATTCAGAATTGGTCAGTGAACTAGATATCATTCCTTACTGACACCTTCTGGACAAATAACTAGAGAATATATGAAATATTTCTTATATCCTTCAATACCTTTATCATTGCTGACTCTATAGTTACTCAGACTACAAACATAATAAAAAAAAACTCTAGATAGCCTAAAATATTTGCATTACATTGATTGGATTTTATTTCTGTCATTTTTTATCTGCTTTTATATTGTTTTCTGTTTATAGTTGATTTGTCTTATCCATTTTTTTAAAAATTCATGTTTTTATTAATTAAAGGCAAATCAAAAAATATAGAAATGTTATTTTGAAAGTTTCTTAAAATTATATTATTAATAATAATTGCAATTAATAGCTTGGTATATACTTCCAGACCCTTTCTAGGTGTATTAAAACATGAAATATATAATTGTTGCAATGTGTTTTAGTATTTTATATATACATGGCAATTTTTCTATGTAATTAAAGTAGATATAACTCATTTTTTCTGTCATTAGTCTATTAAATATATTCAATATTTTAAATAATTTTTAAAGTATTATTACAAATACAAAGCCTATGGTTCTCTTTTTTGATCTATCCAGTAGAGATAGCCACAATCCTAAATGTATGTCATTAATATGTCTTCATTGTTTTTATTCCCCTGTTTTTGACTTTTGCCATAGGAATACATTTCCTTGATTAAAAAAGATTTAGAAATAATAAAGCAAGTGAGAAATAGGAAGATAAGTAAATGACATTATAATGCAATTTATGAAAAAAAATAATGTTAATTCAAGGTAGACTCTGATAAGTTAAGAATACGTATTATGCTGTCTAGAGTAACCACTATTAACACAAAGATGTATAATGATAAAGCTAATAGAAGAGATAGCATAGAGTCCAAAAAACTTTTTGATCATCACATTAGAAGTCATGAAAGAACAGGGGACAAGTGAAGAACAAATAACAAAATAAAAAACTTAAACCTAATTTCATTAGTAATTACATTAAATGTGTCATTAAATAGACTAAACACTAATTACAGGGAAGTGATCATTAGCCTGGATTTTTTTTAAGGGTCCATTGTATCCTATTAATAATAGATATATAGTGAATGTAAAGACAGTCTGGTTGAAAGTAGGAAGATAGCAAAATATATACCATCGCCAAATTAGGCAGAAAAAAATCAGGTATACTTTTATTAATGTCTGATCAAGTAGACTTCAAGACAAAGAGTATTATCAGAGATATAAAATGACAATAAAAATTGGTAAAATCATCAAATCTTTGAAAATATATTGCAATTATAAATATGTATGCACCTATTAACAAACCTTAAGGTTTCATGATAAGGTTCATAGAAGTAACAAGACAAAAAGACAAATCCAAAAATATAGTAAAAGTTTACCAACCCTTTCTCAAAAAAGAAATAGAACAATTAGAAAAAAAAACAGAAGAGATATAACAAATCTAAACAACATAATCTGAATTGACCTAATTTCTATTTATAGAATAAAACATTCAAAAAAGAAGTAAACACATTTTTTTCAAGTGCCCATAGGACTTTTGCTAAGATAAGTCATAGGCTGGGACGAATGCTTAATATATATTTTAGCCATAACATAATTAAATTACAAATCATCTGGAAACTAAAACATACTTAAAAAAACTAGTGTCAAGTAATTAATCACAAGGGAAAACAGAAAACATTTTGAACTGAATGCTAGTGAGACAAACATATCAAAGTGTGTGATTTGCTGCTAACAGTCTGTAGTGTGAAATTTATACTTTTAAGTACATATATTAGAAGCAACGAGAGGTTAAAGATGATCAAACTGCCAATCTTAAGAAAATCCAAAGAAATAAATCAGAAGAAGCAGTAATGGTAATCTAGGAAACCAATGAAATACGAAACAGAAAATAATATAGAATACCAATGAAACAGTATTTGGGTCTTTGGAAAGATAACTGAACTTGACAAATGTTAGGCAAGTACAATCAAGAAGAAAACAGAGAACACAATCAACCAGTGTAAAGAATGAGAGAGGGTACCATTACAGATCTTACAGTCATTGAAAACATAGTAAATACTTATTATGAGTAACATTATGACCATAAATTCACCAAATTAGATGAAATCCACAGATTCCTTGAAAAATACATCTTACCAAATGTACACGATAAGAAATCAATATTATTAATAACTCTATATACATGAAAAGATAGTCTCTAACTGAAAACACTTTATTTTTATAATTATTAATGTTTAATGTTTTATCTTCCACTTTTTCCAGTTGTATGATTTATAACTGACATAAAGCATCTACATAAGTTTAATGTGTATAGTACAGCTATTTGACTTACATATATTGTGAAATGATTACCACAACACATTAATATCCACTATCTCATATAAATATCAAAAAAACAGAAAAAAAGGAAAAAAGTTTTTTTTTTTTCCTTATGATGAGAACTCAGGATTTACTCTCAACAACTTTTCTATATACCATATAGCAGTGTTAACAATAGCCATCATGTTGTACATTACATTCATAGCACTTCATCTTATAACTGAAAGTTTGTACCTTTTGACCACCTTCTGAAAATTTTAAACAAAGAAGTCTCCACACCATTGTTTAATTGGTGAGTCCTAAGAAACATTTAAGGACAGTTACACAGGTCTTTAAGAAAACAGAGGAGGGAACACATCCAAACATGTGACTCCCTGTGTTTAACTGTCTCTCTTGACAGTCAGGTTTGCCCTGTCCTCCTCTCTCTTACAGATACTGGAAATGTACAGTTTTCAGTCTGTTCAGCTTTCAACTTGTTAGAACAGATGGAGTAATGATTCCCAAGCTCCTTAAATGCAGAACCAGAAACCCGAAGTCCTTACTTTCCTTTTTATAACATTTTATTGCATCTGTACTTATTCTCTTATCATATAGATATTTAACCCGAGACATGGAGAATGATTCTGTGTTAGCCTAGTACAGTTTAAGGAAAGGGTGTTTCAAACAGAAAAGAGAGTACAACCTTTAGAGATAAAAAAGTGAATGACATGTTCAAGGACATGAAGGTGTTTCAATATGTCTGGGGTACAGAGAGGTGCAGTAGTTAGTATGAGAAGATGGAACTGGTAATGTTACCAAGTGGCAAGGTGAATGATTATAGATTGTGGGTAAAAAAAAAGAAAAGTGAATTGTATCCCAAGAGCATTAGTGATCCACTGAGGGCCCTTAGCTATAGGGTTGGAAGCTAAGAGATGCTGGTTAGAAAAACCACTCTGGCTGCAATACAGAGAAGAGACTGAAATGAAGTAAGACTAGAAATGGCAGAATCATAGTGGAGGCTATTATAATAGGGGTGGAGAGAGGCAAGCAGATTATATTAATGGATTGGAATTCACAGGAAATAGGACTTGTTTTAAACTAAATATACATTTATTGAGAACTTAAAATTAAAATTGGCAGATTTTGTGCCAAGTGTCCAGAAGAAATGTAATGAGATGTGATCTCATCTGATAGAGCCCCTAATCCAGTGGGAAGCACACACAAGAGCAGTTTTACATTGCACATCACAGGAAGATAATAAAATCCTCACCTGTGGTTTCTTTAATTGTACGTGTTGGGAAGGAAGATTCAAGTGCGCCAATCAAGCCACTGATTGCATCATAAGAATGATGGTTTCTCATTAACAGAGACAGGAATCTGATTACAAGAATCAAAGTTGGTAGTCATTTTCTCTTGAAAAAAATCAGAGAGTATTTTCCAGGGGGTTAAAACAGAAATAAAGTGCAGTCCCTATTCTTTACCATAAATTCCTGAAAATTTGCTACCACTTTAAGATGAACTGATGATATGATGTTCCCAAATGGAAAATAGCTATGTGTAGATGACGTTTGAAAAATCATTAATTGCCTTCTTGGACTACCAGCGTTCTTCTTTAACAGCATCCACAAGTGGTTCTATGCTATTCTGAAATCAAAGTCATACATTTTTGGCAGGTGTCCATCAACAAATTATAAGGTTATGTTTAATAACACCATATAGAAAATGACATTATTTCCTTATCTAGATCAATATTTTTCAAATTCTTTTATTTTAAAGAGCACCATTACTGTGGAGCACTACAATGGTCACAGATTCATGTTTTATGAACACTTTAGTGGAAATTATTAATGTCTGATTTTGTTTTATTATACTTGTTTTATTATACTTCCAGGATAAATTCGTTTCTCCATGCCCTGTGACATAGAAATCAAAGATGTTAGCATTCCACCTGTCTTAATTTTAAAGTAAAACTGCAAACATATTTGAGAAAATTTTAATCTTCATAGCATTTATATTTTTCTAAGTAAATATATGTCTTTTAGGTTCTTTAATTTTTACAATAGAATTATCAGCTTTATATCAGCTAATGGTTAAAGTACCTGATTATAGGGCAACATAGACTGGTTGTATTCTAGGTACTTGTTAGGTATATAGTCTCTCAATTACTATCTACTAATGCCTTTCAAAAGCACTACTAGAGAACTAGTATTTATAGAAGATTACCTAAAACATTAAATCCAGCCATTTTTCTTGATAATCTAAAATCTATTGCTAGATTTGTCTAGTTTATATAAAGCAAATGGTTTTAGTCTTATTCTTCTGGACTTTTGATTTAATTACTTTGACTGAACGGTACTTTGAAGCAATGTCATACACCTATATGTTAAAACACTGTAAACATTGTCTTATAAAAGTTGCCACTGTGTTACTTATAAGGATGCATATAAAGATGTATTTTATACATGACACAGATCTTGATTTATCAGTACTCATATAAGAATGTTTTCCACTGGTTTTTGCATTATAAATAAATGAAGTCTAGAGCAAATACTATGTTTTTACACATTTGACTCTAAAGTTTTAAAACGCTATGTTTCTGAATTGAAGCACCTACTACAAATCTTGAATATATTTTTGCAGGTCACTTTTGGAAGATATAAGAACATTTAATATTTTATATGCTAATTTGGTGCACACACCCATCTTTTTTGAATACATGTTCTTTTCTTGATCTCATTTTCTTAACAATTTTAAAATTATGTAAGTTTGATTTATTCTGTTAATTTAAATCTTATATGATATTTACAAGACAGCAGGCATATGAAAATAAATTATATTTTGATATTTGCAATGAAAGATGATTGGTTCATAATTTAAACTATTCTATAGTCATATCTGATCATGTTTTGATATTACTTCTATTGCTACAATGCTTATAGAATACATTCTTATTCATTCACTTGGCTATTATTTCAATAAATATCGCTTGAGTAACAAACCATGTATTATGTTAAATGATGGAATGCAAAGTTGGAAAATACACACTTCTTAGATCTTGAAACTCATATGCTAGTTAAAACAATACACATGTATATAATACAAGGTAAATGTGGATAATGCAGTGATAAAAATCTGGAAAATATTATTAGTGGAATAGTGATATCAAATAAATATTTAGTTATGTTCTATATCTGTTTGAGGGTTAGATACATATCACGTTTTGTTCAATTGTTTTTTTCCCTCTAAAATGAAAGTGTACATAAACCACTTTAATTCATTTGAAATATATTTTATTTTATTAGATAATTTTTAAATATATAAATTATTTCTATAATAACCATATCTTATATCTATATATTGGTAATCTTAATAATAGCGTCGGTACAAATATTTTGACATTTAACTTAATATTTTTATAGAACACTTTTCAATTTATAAAATTATTGCAAAGAAAATACAGAGAGTTGCTGTAATCCCATATCCAGTTTCCCTTATTTTTAACATCTTACCTTGGCAGGCTGCAGTGGTCACACAAAATATTGATAATTCTTACCAAGAAAAGCTGATGCATTATATAGATCCTTCATTTTTCCCTAATGTATTTGTTTGTTCCAAGATCCCACTGAGGATAACACATTACATTTATTAATGTCTTCTTAGGATACATTCGGCTGTGACAGTTTCTCTGACATTTCTTTTTTCTGCTGACCTTGACTTTTAAGAAGTACAGACCAGGTAGTTATTTTGTAGACTAGCCCTCAATTGGAATTTGTATGATTTTTTTTTTTTTTCACATGACTAGACTTGGGCAACATATTTTTGAGAGGATATCATATCATATCAAGGGAAAATATTTCCAAAATAACTCAATATAAACTTTAATCACCCAGCATAGGTAGTGTTTGTCAGCCTTCACTACTATAAATTTACTCTTGTTTATTCATTTTCCATCCTGTACTAGAAGAAAGCCACCATGCACAGCCCACACCTAAGGAGTGGGGAATTATGCTTCAGTGGTGGAGTATCCACATAAAATATTTGGAATTCTTTTGTAAGAGAGATTTGTCTTTTCTCCTTCACTTATTTATTTGTTCAACCATTTGTTTATATCAGTATGGACTCCTGGGTATTTATATGATATTTTGGATTATAATTCAGTACTATTTTATTTTATTGCTCAAGTCATTCATAGTTGACATTGGGACTATTCTGATTGGCTTCTATATCACTTTAATATAACTCCATTAATATAGGGAGTTTTGTTGTGTGTGTTTTTTTTTGAGTGAGTGCATTCTTGTACTAAAAATATGCTTCATGTTCATTTTGTATATTTCCTCATACAGTCCTAGAACCATCCATTCCTTTTAATGAGAAATGGTATTAAAAACCCATGTCTGGATGATAGAAATTCTCAAGGCTAGTAGAACATTGTTGGTTCAAGGTCCTTCAACTGACAAAGCATGAAAATAAATGTCTATAGTCTAACCTCTGTTTAACCTGTGTATATAGACATACACATTAATATTTCTGTAGGTATCCATGTCATTATTACACTAAATATGGATTTATGCAGATTCTCCTGCTCTAATTCTGTACAACATGGATTATTCTAGCCTCTTTCTATTACCTACATTAACATTCCATCCCAGTAGTGAAAAATGTTGTTCCCAACATGTTCCATTTGTTTACTTAATCATTCAGCCCCATTATACTTGTGCAGTAGTTTCAGAACTATTAACTTCTACCCCATGGTGGGGAGGGGGGACTTTTTCAATGAGACTCAGTGCTTTCGTACAATTCCTTTTGACTTTGACTTTACAGACTCCACTCATTTTAACATTTATATAATTTAATGCTTTATTTGGCCATCCCTTTCAGTGAAGTTGTTTCATATATTTTAATATATTTAGATTATTTTGTCACATTCTACATTCCATTCTGAGATCCTGATGGCCTCTTAAATGATGTTTTTATTAGTTTCATGCTTTAAATTTACTGTACATACTGTAAAGTTCTCTGAGTTTTGGCAAATGTTTAATGCCTTGTATTTACCATTATAGTACTGTATAGAATGTTTTCACTACCCTTAACAAAACCCTTGTGCTCCATCTATTCAATCCACCTTGGTAACCACTGATCTGTTTACCATCTCTATAGCTTATCATTTTCCAAAATTTTGCATTATTTTAATCATATAGTAGATGGCTCTTTCAGACTGGCTTCTTTTGCTTAGAGTTATACACAAGATTCATACACACAGTTTGTTACTTGAAAACTAATTTATTTTTATTGCTGAATAATATTCCATTGCTTGCATTCACCAAGTTTTTTTACCTACTGAAATATATCCTTATTGTTTTTGGTTTGATCAATTCTGAATAAAACTTCTCTAAATATTTGTGTGCAGGTTTTTGTGTGGATATAAGTTTTAAAACTTAACTAGGAGTACAATTACTGAATCACATGGGAAGAGTATGTTTAGTTTTGGAAAAAACTAGGATAAGTTGCCTTACAAAGTGGTTGTACCGTTTTACATTTCCATCTACAAACTAAGAATTCCTATTGCTCTGAATCCACTACTAGTTAGTGTAGTTAAGATTCTGGATTTTGACTATATAGAGTGTAGTAGTACCTCATTGTTTTAATTTCCGGTTCACTGATGAAAAATTTTATTGAGCATCTCTTCATTTGCTTATTTCTTATCAGCATATCTTTATGGTGAGTTAACAGTTTGGATTTTTTCCCCCATTTTCAAAGTGAGTTGTTTGTTTTCTCATGGCTGAGTTTTAAGTGTTCTTTGTGTATTTTGGATTAAAGCCCTCTATCAGGTGTGCATTTTTGCAAATTATTTTCCCCGCCTAAAGTTTTTCTTTTAATTAATTAATAGTGTCTTTCACAAAATAGAAGTTATTTTAATTTTAATAAGGTCAAATTATTTTTCTTTCATGAATAATATTATTATTCTCATTTTTTAAAATGTAACATCAAACTGAAGGTCATATAGATTTTCTTCTATGTTTTCTTCTTGAAGTTTTATAGGTTTTCATTTTCATTTAGGTCTAAATCTATTATGAGTTTTTTTTTTTTAAGTAATAATGTCTATATCTAGATTCCATTTTTGGTATACAGGTGTCCAATTTCCCCAGTATGATTTCTTGAAAAGATTAGCCATTCTCCATTGAATTCTTTTTTCCTTTGTCAAAAATAAGTTTATTATATTTCTCTTGCTTATTTCTAGCTTCCATATTCTATTTATTTGATCATTGTGTCTTTCTCATCAATACCAAGCTGTCTTGATTAATATAGTCCTAAAGTAAGTCTTGAAATAGATAGTATCAGTCCTCCAATATTGTGCTTCTTCAGTTTTGTTTTGGCTCTTCCAGTGTGATGTTAAATAGGGGTGCTGAGAGACAACACACTTGTCTTTTTCTTGATCTTATGGGAAAGTCCCTATTTTCTCACTATTAAGTATGAAGTTAGCTATAAGTGTTTTTATAGATGGTCTTTAGCAAGTTGAGGATGTTCCCCCATATGCCTAGTAAACTGAGAGTTTTTATTAGAAATGGTGTCGTATTTTGTCAAATTATTTTTTTCTGAATCAATTTATAATACCATAAGATTTTTCTTCTTTGCTTTGTTGATGTGGTAGATGATCTTGATTGGTTTTTATTTATTTTAATTAATTAATTTTTTAAAATTTTATACAGTTTTAAAGATTACATTCCATTTACAGTTATTACAAAATATTGGCTGTATTCCTCATGTTGTACAATATATCTTTGAGCCTATTTTACAGACAGTAATTTGTACCTCCCATTCTTCCACTCCTATTATTACCCCTCCCCCCAAACAAACCACCAGTTTATTATTTATATCTGTGAGTATGCTTCTTTTTTGTTATATTCACTAGTTTGTTGTATTGTTTAGATTTTTAAAAAGTTGAACCAGTCTTACATACCTGGAATAAACCCTACCTTTTCAGGGTACATATTTCTTTTTATACATCATGAGATTTTGTTTGCTAATATTTGATTGAGGGATTTTACATTTACATCCATGAGAGTTATTGGTTTATAATTTTCATATAATTTTGTAATGACCTTTTAAAATTTTAATTAATTTATTTATTTTTGGCTGCATTGTGTCTTCGTTAGTGGGCGCAGGCTTATTCTAGTTGTGGCGAGTGGGGGCTACTCATTGTTGCAGTGAATGGGCTTCTCATTGCACTGGCTTCTTTTGTGGTGGAGCACAGTCTCTAGGCACTCAGGCTTCAGTAGTTGTGGCTTGTGAGCTCTAGAGCACAGGCTCAGTAGTTGTGGTGTATGGGTTTTATTGCTTTGTGGCATGTGGGATCTTCTCGGACCAGGGATTGAACCCATGTCCCCTGAATGAGCAGGTGGATTCTTAACCAATGGACCACCAGGGAAGTCTCTGTAATGGCATTTTTTTTTTTAATTACTAACTGAAAAAACTGTCAATAATTCTTTGGAAGCCTACTTGTAGAAAGTTTAGTAGTTATATAGAATCAGGGGAAGGAACTTTGCAGTGAAAATAAGTTCCTTTCTAGGCTTGGCTTTGCTTCCACTAACTGATTTGGGGTATTTACCTAATATCTATGGCATGTTTTAATAGGTATAATAAAATAAACCTTGATTGTTTCTTATTAGTAGTAAATATGTTTCTATATATAAAACACCTAGCATAATGTCTGATGCAAAGTAAATACCATGATTATCTCTGTTCTCTTAGCTTTTATTGACACAGGAGGTACTGGAGACATGGTAGCTACTACAGTGTAACGAGTATATTTAAAACTTTTTATGATGGTAGACTGATACTTATTAGTAGTAGAAGATACTGATTTCAGTTGAAATTGCACTCAATTATGGAGCACAAAGAGTATTAATACTATATGAAATGTTAGAATACTTATACTTTACACATCTGCTTAAATATATATATATGTATATAAAATTTTCTGACATAAGTTTCTAAGTGGTTATGAAACTAAAACCCTTGATGATTCAATAGAATTGTTAAGGCATTTGATGTCCATATATTGCTACCAAAACTTTTCAATTATTTGAAAAGTCAGAAAAGTTTTATGGAAGATGTATAATAATCCATTATTTCACCAAGGGTAATCTCTATAAGATTATCACCTTTTAAAAAGCAATGTATTTGGTAATGTATGGGGAGTTTAAAATAAATCAATGTGTGCCTAGATCGTATTTAAATCTATTTTAGTTATAAGAAATCTAGATATGTCATTTTTAAGAAAAAAAATAACTTTCTATGAGTTAGAGAAATGCTATAATTTATAGTAAAGCATAATTAGTTTTCTAAATTTAATAGTTCTCCTGAGGAGTATAGAAGTATTACTATTCAGAAACATCATGTGAAATTTGGCTGCATAATCATTTGTTATGTGTAAACTGCTTTTCATGTTATCTTAAAAATCTCTTAATGCTAAATATAAAACAGACTAAAAGATATTTTCTGGGATAAATGATTATTGACAAAATTGTGATGACAGAAGAATTATGCACTGAATTTGACTTAATGTCTATAGGGAACTACAGAGGTATTCTTCTTCTTCTTTTAATTTTAATTTTATTTTATTTTATTTAACTTTGGCCGTGCCACACAGCTTGCAGAAACTTAATTCCCAACCAGGGATTGAATCTGGGCTGCCAGTGAAAGCGCCGAGTCCACTGGACAGGACTGCTGGGGAATTCCCCAGAGGTATTCTTCTTATAAAGTAACTAAGAACTCAGTGTTGACAACAGAACTGTTAATTGACAAGGATACCAAGAGACTGAGAAAAAAAATGGAAGCTTATTTAATTACGACTTAGTATTTAAAGAACATGTAATGCTAAAATTAACAAAAAAATACAATTTTGGCAAAGTAGATTATCATTAAATTATTTTAATTATAATTTTAATACATTTCATCAGAAATATGGAATAAAATTATTAACTTTTGAATTATTACTAATTACCACTATAATAGTAATACAAGTGAGCATGTGGTACATATATATGAGGACATGGGGTGGTGGGGAAGGGTAAGCTGGGACGAAGTGAGAGAGTAGCCTTGATTGACATATATACACTACCAAATGTAAAATAAATAGCTAGCTGGAAGCAGCTGCATAGCACAGGGAGATCAGCTCCATGCTTTGTGATGACCTAGAATGGTGGGAGAGGGAGGGTGGGAGGGAGACGCAAGAGGGAGGGGATATGGGGATATATGTATACATATAGCTGATTCACTTTGTTATACAGCAGAAACTAACACAACATTGCAAAGCAATTATACTCCAATAAAGATGTTAAAAAGGAAAGGAAGAAAGAAAAACCTTACTTACTGAAGCACTTTTCTCAACTCTCTGCACAGTCCCATATCTAGATTTTCTTATATATAGCTACTATTTTCTTCCAGGGTGGCTAGTGAGTTCTGTCTCAGTACCCATCCAGGCCTTGGTTTCTCAGCTGAGTCTCACAAAAACGATATCAATTAGTTAAAATGTCATGGTCATTTTTCAGTGTGGCCATCTGTCCACTTAGAACTTGAATCTGATGAAAAATTTATCTCACAAAGGCTGGCACACAGCTGCCAGATGGCAACAACTTGTGATCACCATGGCCCAGCTTAAATTTAAACTATATGACTAATAATAAAAATTGGCTTACCAAAAGAATGAAGTGTGAGGATTATAGGCTTCTGACCCAAGATCAGTAGCTGAGTTATAGTCTGAGTTATATAGTTAGACATGTGCTGATGAGCTATGATTACCTCTTTGTGTTTCCATACCTTAATTTTAATAACTGTAAGCACTTCATCTTCAGCAATTGCACATTCTTGAGCTTTTAATGTGTATAATATTTACCTCATAATTTAACTCTTGAATATTTTAAGATAGTTTCCTTTTATATTGCACCGACTACAGAGCACAAAGACTGTAAATACTACAGAAAAAATAAAACACTTTATATTCTATGTATATGTATAAAACGTATAATACATAATAGGCTTAGGGAAAAGTATGATAGACATTATTATTCCTATTATGCAGTAAAGAAAATGGGGTTTTGGAGAAGTTAATGAACTTTTCATACAACATTCATTTACTAATATAAGTGCCAGACCAGGGACATTAAATAGCTATCACTCCAATCTCGATATAGTTTTCAATAACTACCCTATCTCTTAATAGAAAATAAAAATAGTAATATTAAGCTGTTTTCTTAAACCTCATTGGAAATTAATTATTTCCTAAACCAACATTGATGATGATGATGATAATGATGATTTGTGCTTACTCAGTTATTATTAAGTTGAAGGCTTTATTCATCATAATTTATTTAATGCTTAAAACATTCCTTTGATACAAAAACTCTTGTTATTATCACCTACAATTTTCCACGGATCATAAACAGAAAATTAAATAAAATGTTACCTTCTGGCATAAAACAACATATACATCTTTGTGTTGAGGCCTTTGTTTTATTTAACCTGCTTATAGGTTTCATTGGTTCTTTGTTGATGTCAGCTCTATAGTAAGCTTGTTTCCTCAGCTGCCTGTTTTTTAGAGCTACTCATCAAGGAAAGTAATCACTTGAGTCAGCCCATGACCCAATTCAAAGTATAAAAATAAGGGGATAACAAGCTTAACACTTTCTAGTTCATTTGTTTCTTCCATTCAGCAGTGAACACCAAGTATAACAGAAGAAAGATGTGCATTTGTAAGCACATAGTTCATTTACTGTGATATGTCTCCTCTCTGACTGATATAAATGCATCTCCTATATTAATATTTTTCTAGAAGTTGCAGGTTGATTTTAACCCCTTTAGTTAATGACAGCTAAACCCAAACCTCTCCTTATCTTATTATTTGGTAAAACAAAAGAGACTTCTCTTATGATATTAACCAAAATAATGATACTCCAGCATCACTATTATCAATTCAAAGACAGTGCAGCTTGTGCAAATGCAAATGCTGACATTGTAGTTGTCTCTCAGTTAGTGTTCCACTAGGGTAAGTACAACTCTCATCCTGGTTTGTATTACTGTTGCAGTCACAAAAATATAAAAATCCAGTAGCCACCACCACATTCTCAAATTAGATGTTCCTCCAAATGTGTTTCATGAATCACACTTAAACTACTCTATTTTTATAATATAATATTATAAAACTGTGTTTTTCTAAGACAGTATGTTTATCTTCTAATCAACACAGCCTGATATTTATTTCTACATGTCCTATCATTAACAGAGTTTCTTGCCAATAGAATGGAATCAGTTTAGATCAAAAACATGTTTTTGAGCGTTTATTATGCTCCAGGTGTAGAGGGAAACAACTGTAAATATATTTTACAAACTCAGAAAACGTGATGTCTATTAAAAAGTAAATATTGACAGGCAACTTGATCAATACCCTACTAATACTGAGGCAAGCATGAATATGCCATAATACAAAGAAACAGCATTTAGGCAATATTTTCAAGGAAGAGTGAAGATTTAAATTAGTCATGAAGGATAAGGAAGGGGACAAATATATTTGAGGGGATTCTAAGCAGAAAGAAAGGCATAGAGGTGTAGCACAGAATGCTGTATGCCAGGATCTGCAGTATTGTTGTGTATGGATATGTATTTGAGATCCTAGTAGAAGGAGGTCTTAAGAAAGATAGTTTAGTGGATGTCTTGAATTGTATATTATAACTTTAGGGGTTCTATAAACAATAGGAAACCACTGAGGTTTCTTTAGCAGAGGACTTATAAAGTCAAAATTATACTTTAAACTTTCTGACTGCAAGTGCAGAGTATGTGTTCAAGGAGGGAAAAACTGAAGTTAGAAAAAAAGTTTGAGTTTCTAAGTTAACTCTTGAACAAGGTAAATGGTTTAAAGCTTATAAAAGAAGGGATATATTTTATAAATGTTTATATTATGAAATGCCAAGATATGGACAAGTTTTTTGAAATATGAATAGATTAGTTCTTGCTATTGGTAAAAAATATCTTATTTTGTAGAGTTTGAAATTAATGGCTTTTAATCCTATATCCCTTCAAAACTCTTTTATTCTCTTGTGCAGCCCAAACTTAACTATTCTAGACCTTACCTCCCTCTATTCTTAAGTGTGCTGTGCTTAAATTTTAAGGTCTTTTTAAACATCTCTTATCTCAAAATGATTGTGGAATAGAATATTTTCCTCTCCCTCTCCCTTGAAATAACCCAAACAATGAGAAATAGAAAAAAAATGGCAAACTTTTAAACCTGTCAAAGATATGTAATCCTGAAGAATGATTTATGGGGTTGGGCTTCCTAAATGTGTTGGTAAGCAGAAGCTCAGGGCAGCCACAGTAAGATCTGTTCTTGGTGGCCAATATCAGATAAACAAGGAAGATCAAAGTAAATTCTGAAAAGAAAATGAACAGTAACAACAAAATATATACATTCAAACATACATATTTACACATACAAACACACACACATATTTGGAGTGAGGGAGGGAGGGAGAGAGGAGAGAGAGAGAGAGAAAGGAAATGAATGAGAGAGAAGTCTTTTTAAAAGGCACAAGAAGAGATAACTTGACTGCAGTAGAACACTGATGAGGTTGAACATCTTTTCCTATGCTTAATTGTCAGCTGTATCTTTACTTTTGTAAAGTATCTGTTAAAATTCTTTGTCCATTTTTAAAGAAAAAAATAGATTGTTTTGCTTTCTTATTTTTGAGTTTAGGGAGACCTTTATAGATTCTGAATGCAAGTCCTTTATCGGGTTTATAATTTGCAGATATTTTCTGTCCGTGGCCAATCTTTTCATTCTCTTAACAGTGTGTTTCAAAGAACAGAAGCTTTTTTTTTTTTAATTTTTGATTTTTTTTTAAGGTAGGTCTTTGTTGGTTATCTATTTTAAATATAGCACTGTGTACATTGTCAATCCCAAACTCCTGATCTATCCCTCCCCCACACCATTCAACCATGGTAACCATAAGTTCATTCTCTAAGTCTGTGAATCTGTTTCTGTTTTGTAAATAAGTTCATTTGTATCATTTCTTTTTTAGATTCCACATATATGTGATATCATATGATATTCGTCTTTCTCTGTCTGATTTACTTCACTTAGTATGATAATCCCCAGGTCCATCCATGTTGCTGCAAATGGCATTATTTCATTCATTTTAATGGCTGAGTAATATTCCATTGTATATATGTACCACATCTTCTTTATCCATTCATCTTCCAATGGACATTTAGGTTGCTTCTATGTCTTGACTATTGTGAACAGTGCCACAATGAACAATGGGGTGCATTATCCTTTCAAAACATGTTATATGTAGATATATGCCCAGCAGTGGGATTGCTGGATCATATGGTAGCTCTATCTGTAGTTTTTTTTAAGGGACTTCTGTACTGTTCCCCATAGTGGCTGTACCAATTTAAATTCCCACCAAAAGTGTAGGAATGGTTCACTTTTCTCCACACCCTCTCAAGCATTTATTGTTTGTAGATATTTTGATCATGTCCAGAAGCTGTACATTTGATGAAGTCCAGTTTATCAATATTTTGCCTTTATGAGCTATGCTTTGGTATTGTATGAAAGAGTTTTTAAATATAATTTAGGGTTACACAGATTTTATCCTGTGTGTTCCCCAGAAGTCATATAGTTTTGAGTGTTACATTTCAGTCTGTGATCCATTTTGAGTTAACATTTTTGTTCAGTACAAGTCTTGTGTGGGGAAGTCAGGTTTCCCTGAATAAGCCTGCCAGACAACTGCCTATGGTCAGATTTGAAAAATAATATGGAGGATATTGCTGTGGAGCCAGACTCTTCATTAGTGATAAAATCAACTTTTGTATGTCTGAAATTTTCTTTATTTTATCTTTATTTTTGAAAGTTATTTCACTGGATATAAAATTTTCTGTTCACTAATTTTTTTCAGCACTAAGTCATTGCTCCCCTATTTTTGCATGTGCACAATTTTCCATATGGAAGATGCTATGATTTTTATCTTTATTTCTCTTTATTTAATTTTTTTCCCTCTGGTTACTTTTAAGATTTTCTCTTCTTCACAGTTTTATAAACAATGTGATTATGATGTGCTTGGGGTTAGTTTTACTCATATTTTCTATGCTTGGGTCTTATTGACCTCCTTGAATCTCAGGGTTTATTGTTTTTTATGAATCTGGAAAATGTTCAGCCATTACTTCTGCAAACATTTTGTGTATACATATTAATATATTTTTTAATATTTGTTGTTGTTGTTCTCCCCTCTCTCTCCTTGGGAATAGCAATTCAATAAATTCAATATAAATAGGATCACTTGAAGTGCTACAGGTCATTAAAAATCTATTCATTTTTAAATCCCTCTTTTGCTCTCTTTGTGTTTCATTTTGCATACTTCCTATTACAATTGTTTTCACTGACAAATCTTTTCTTCTGTAATGTCTAATCTACTATTTTTCTCATTCAGTAAATATTTCATCTCTTATACTATAGTTTCAGTTTCAAGAATTCAGTATGGTTAATTTTTATAAGCCCCATGTCTACTTGTTGAATGTATGGAACACAGTTATAATAATTTCTTAAATTCTTGCTGCTAATTTTAATATGTGTGTCAGTTCTGGCTGGTTTGAATTGATTATTTTTTCTTTTCCTTATGGGTCATATTTTTCTGCTTTTTATATGCTAATAGCTTGTTTACTGAATACAAGATATTATGGATTTCACCTTGTTGGACACTGACTATTTTTGTAGTTTTGCAAATATCCTTGATATTTTGGGGCATAGTTAATTTACATGGAAATAGTGTGATTTCTTTAGAACCCTTTAAGCTTTGATTGCCAGAACCTGAGTAGTGTTTAGCCAAGAACAGAGTTTCTTGGCCTCAACACAATTGACATTTTGAGCGAGAGGAAACTTTGTTGTGGTGGTGGGGTGTTGGTTGTTCTGTGCAACGATAAAGATTAAGGAAACTTAGCCTTTGCCCTCTTCAGTTGTGACAACTAAAATCATCTCCAGAAACTGCCAAATGTCCTTAGAAGGAAAGATAGTCCTACTCCCACAACAGTACACTTCAAAATAACCAATGTCAAATGCCCATGAATTATGAGATTTTCTAGGCTGGATGGTAGGAATAGGTACTCTTCTCAGCTCTGTGTTAGCCCAAGATACTGTTCCTTCTAATCTTTTTTAGTTTGGTTCTTTCCCTGTCTTTGGGTAGTTTTTCACATAAATTTGGCCATTAGTACTCTATTGAATACTTGAGCTGTACCTGCTATATAATTCCAGGGTTCTTTCTCTGTGCAACTTTCTCTTCTCTTGCACTCTGTCTTATGAACTCAATAATGCTTGAGCTCCTCAGATTCTCAGTTCCGTCTATTCAATGTAAGGAATTCACTGAGCTCCACCTGACTTTCCCTTCCTTGAAACAAAGCCTGAAAATGTTCTTTCTGCAATAAGCCAAAGCAATGGTGGGGCTCTCAACATTTGTTTTCTGTTCCTCAGGTATCACTATCTTTCATTGTCTGATGCCCAGTATTCCATATATGTCTTTCATTATTGTCTCAGGTAAGAGAGTGAATCTGGTCCATTGTATGGAAATGGAAGTTGACTTAATCTTGTTTTGAAAAGAGAAAAACAAAATAATATTCTCAGAAAATAGTATTTCCCAACATTTATGCACTACGTGTACTACATTAGGATGTGGAATGGAAATGCTACAACTACTAACTATGTTCATTCTCTCAAATGAAGTGCGAGAAGAATTCAACACATACTGACATTTAATATGCAACTCTACAGCACAATCTCTGGGTACATATGTCTGACTTCCATGTTTCACTTCTTTTGTAAAGGATTAGCAAAATCTACAAGGAATAGAGCTGACTTCACTCTTTGTTTTTGTTTTCCAGTGCATCATGGTAATATGGAGTGTGTTTTAAGATATAACCTATATAACTGGTATGGTTGCATTGATAAAAATGAGAAATTAAAATAAGTTACTTACAA
This sequence comes from Neophocaena asiaeorientalis asiaeorientalis, assembly GCF_003031525.2. Lineage (NCBI taxonomy): Eukaryota > Metazoa > Chordata > Mammalia > Artiodactyla > Phocoenidae > Neophocaena > Neophocaena asiaeorientalis. The sequence goes on along the minus strand of NW_020175414.1, from coordinate 1,982,310 downwards.
TATCGGTAATATACTAGGTAATGTCCCTGAAGAACTTTTCTGTGGAAGTTCACTGGATATCTCACATTGAACTTAAACTTGAGTTATTTTCTTTTATAGAAAGACATTTCCAAATTTGCTGACATCTTTAGTGATAATAACTCACTGTAAGTACAGACTGCCTAGCAGATGTTTTTTAAATGATGAACAATATGTACCTTAAAGCTAAAGGAGAGAGTAAAAAATGTTGAGCTGCTTTCAAAGAAGTTCATTGTTCATTGTTAATCTGGAGAAAGGATGTTGAAAGTGAGTGTTTAAATGATGAACAATATGTACCTTAAAGCTAAAGGAGAGAGTAAAAAATGTTGAGCTGCTTTCAAAGAAGTTCGTTGTTGTATGGAGAAAGGATGTTGAAAGTGAGTTCTTTTAAATATTCCCCTGTTTTCAGAAATGCAGTTTTTTCATTTGTATACATGAATCTTTGTGAATATGCTTTTTAGAAGTGATCACCATTAAAACCAACTATAAAATAACTTGAAACTTAAAATTGGACTTTGATTTGCTCTATCAAAAAGAGTTAAATTCAGATTTTCACAAAATAGTGTATCATATTACCGTACTGAATTAAAATTACAATAATTAATAGTGAGTAAATTAAATGTGAAATAATAATAATTATAAATTATTTTCCTCATTTCAGCTTTACCTTTTTATGAGTTCTATTTAGAATACATACAATATTAATACAGGACTATGAATGATTTATAAATATATGCATGCATAAAATCACCTCCAGGTACCAACTCACTGTTTTCTCTACCTTTAAGCATGTGAGATAAAAATAATATAGATCATTGCTCTACCAGAGTTACTTCTTTTTGTTTTCCTAAAAGGAGCAAAGTTCTTCTTTGAGAACTGTCTTTGGTTTTTACAGTTACCACAAATATAATTCCAACTTTTCAATCAACTCCAAAATTCAAAAGCACAATTCTATTTAAAAAGAAAAAAAATTAATTTCCATTTAAAAAATAATTGACATTTATTTTATATGTCTGATCTTTCTGCATAACTATTTTCTGTGTTCACTTAAGTTTATGTAGTTCTGATAGAGATATTTTATCTGGAGAGATCTATATCTGGTAGCAAGACTGCATAATATCCAATACCTATATAACCTGAAAAATAAATTGATTTTAAATTATTCCTTAACACTCACTGCTTTTATCAGTACTAAATTATACATTGAAGCATCCTTAGTTTTCAGTTTATTTTCAGTATATTCTTTCATACTCACTGTTTTCTTTTTTCCATGTAAAACAACTGGCTTACATTTTGAAGAGAGTTTTCTAATATTAAGAAATAAAACTAAAACAACTCCTTTTATACTTATTGAATATTTCAAAGGAACATGAGTATATACTTGAATCACTTAAATACATGCAGTTTTTCTATTTCTTTATTTTGCTTTATGGATTATTTTTATTATCATAAAGTTAGCACAGTCCTTTAATGGCTTTTCTCAGGGCCCTCATATGTGTAAGAGAAACCTATTATGTTCTCAATAAGAAAACATATTGAAATGAACTCACCCACACTTTATATGCTGTATAAATTAGAAGCATAAAAACAAAAACAACTGTTTCAAGACAGGCTCTAAGACACATCATTATGGGACCTGCAAATGTTACTACAAGCAATGACCTACTACGAAGAAATGCATACCTAACTAGAAAGAAGTCATGCTTTTCCTAATCAAATTTAAATAGAATCTTACTGGGATTTAGCTCATTATTATATGAAATCAGATGTGCAAGGGTCAAAACATGTGCTTGAAATACAAATATGTTTAGTAAATGCTATAAAAATAATCTTTTGTTTTTTTTAATGTCTACAGACCATGTTTACACATCCTTACATAAAATTTTAAAGGCAGATATAATCCTGTTTAATTGTCCTCATTTTCCTATTTAAGAAACAAGATTTCCTAGGTAAACAAGATCACATAGCTTGCATTAGACAAACAAATTCAAGTCTCATATCCAAGTTAGCTGTCTTTAACCACTTCATCACACAGTTTCAAAACGAAAAATAATGTATAGCAAGTCTGAGACACAGCTACTATCACACAAATCACAGAAGAGATAACTTTGAGTACCACTAAAAGTGCTTGCCATCCAAGCAAAGAAACTGGGAATAATTTCTCAGGATTCTGTTCTTAAATAATTTTCTTTTAACTTTAACATGGTGAAGCTAGCCATTCAATCATTTTCTTTTGCTCTTACATTCCATTAATATTAAGTCACATAGGGTGAAGTAAATTAAGAAATAACAAAGGAATGAAGGCAAAAGAACAGTTTGGACTGATATATTTTGAAACATGTTGTTAGCTGTTGAAGACTTGGAGGTACAACACCTCTAAGTAAACTATCTTATAGTTTGTATAAGAAGAGAGAGGATGGGAGGAAGCCAAAATAAAGATATTTCTCCTATCAGATATCACAGCTGGGACTAAGAATAAAGCAAGAGGATAAACCATGTAGATGAAAAGAACCATTCATTAGATTGATTTAAAGTGTAGTATACTAAGCTACTGCCTCTGTCATTTGTGCCACTGTACATGATACCATATATGCCTATTGTATGACATCTGCATCAAGTTGCATTTAAATAAATGTATAACTGAATAATTTGTAAAACTTCATTCTAGAATTTGAGATGCCTTAATTTTTTTTTTTGAAGTTTCAAGGAAAATCATTAGGTGTCTTGATGCTATAGCTATCTAATCTTTTCCAGAAGTTCAGAGAAAAATATGAAATGATACATCCTTTAATATTTGAGCAAATTAGCCTATCTTTGCCTTCCTTTTCCCTCTCTAGTTTCTCAAGAAGTTTTTGATAAGTAATCCTCATTTTTCTATCTCTATATATTGTTGTGTCACAAGGCCCATCGTTTTCTGGGTAAAGCTCACTTCCCAGGCCCGCTCACCCAAGAAAATAATTTCAAATCCTATCTAGACGAAGATGGGCACTTAACATGGGCAAAATCTAATTCTCAATCCCCCTCCCCAATTATTGTAAGTAATGTTCCCCAATTCAATGTGTTACCTTCACTCACTTATTTGCTCAGGTCCTTAAACTTGGAGTCATTTTTAACTCTTCACTTTTTCTCATTTTTACTTTCCATTCAACAATACATCCTGTCTGCTCCACCTATAACATACATCGTTCCACCTTTCAGTTCTTACCTCTTCTACTAATACCATTCTTGTTTGAGCCACCATCATCTATAATTGGGACCTCTAAAATAACCTAAGAGCTTGATCACCTGTTTTCATTCTTTTTCTTCTATATTATTCAGTACACAAAAACCATGGTCATTGTTTAAATATTTGTAACTAATCATCTCACATCTCTACATAAAAGTTCTCAAAGGCTTTCTATTACAGTTAGAATAATAATCCAAATTTCTTACAGGCAAATCTCTAAAAGGCTCTTGTGACCCTCTTGACATCATCTCACACTGTTCTTTCTCATTCTGTTCAAAGCACATTTAGCTTCTTATCAAAAACAGCATGCCTGCCCTAGACTCTATGCCTTACACTTGGTCCCTCCATATGGAATGCTTGCCTAAAAAAATCCATGTTTGCCTCTCCCTCAGTTCTTTATCTGCTCAATTTTTACCACATAAGAAAGGCCTTATCTGAACACCCAATATAATATACAAGGTTGAACCATATGAGGTAGCCAATAGTCATTGGTTTTTGATTTAAGGTCTGTTCAACCCATGGTAATCTTTGCTCTCCATCTCTCTCTGTTTCCCCCCACCCCAATATGTTTTTTTTGACATAGCAGCACCTAATAATTACCTGACCTTACAGTGAATTTTCACTTGTTTATATGTTTACCATCTGTCTTTCTCCACTAGTTATGAATATAAGCTGCACAAGAACAGGACTTTGTTTTATTTCTTTCAGCATTGTTTACCATAGGAAGCAATCAATGAATATTCATTCACTATATCAATTAATTCTCATTTTATAGATTGAAAGTAATAAGCAATTTAACTCTCTCCTTTCATGGGGCAAAAATTGGAATATCTGTGACAAAAATCACTAATTTATACAACTGCAGACTTTAAGCTTTATTATAATTTTCATATGTTTCATATTTGATTTTTTATTTCAGTGTTTATTGTTACATATATTGGTGTTTAAATATGGAGTTAATATTTATTCTATGAAATGTATGGAATAGAAGCATAGCAAATCTAGCTGTGAAAAAATATGTGCTTCCAGATTTTCTTAGTAAATCATACTGTGTATGAAGCACACTGTCCTGGGATCTGGATGGAAAAGATAAAATCATATACTCTTCATCCAGGAAAAGTAGCTTCTTAGCATTTCAAAAGCTCCATTTTAGTATTAATATTAAATTCACAATCCAGGAAAAAAGGAGTGTGCCAAGGGTCATTTACCTAATATTTCAAAACCTTCTGAGTAAATCATAACACACATTCTCTCTTTTTTTCTTTAATTTCTTAGTTTGTTTCTCTATTGCCAACTTGTTTCCCATATTTGTTTCTCCCTCTTTATTTCCATGTCTCCAGTATTGGGATTTAACATTAAAATTTAAAGTAAATATATAATAGTGAATGAAGTTTTATATTATCAATAGTAAGTTAAACATTTGATGATTTACTGTTTTAACCTTACATATACAACTTCCTATCACACTCCTCAATTTTTTTAATTAAATTATTGCAGAGAGTTTATTTTCTGTTATTAATTTTCAGGTTCAAAAAACAAAAGAGATTACCAAGTAGTTCTAAAGGAATAACATGCTTTAACTTGCTTAATCTGAGACTGCACATATCACTTTAAAATGTAATGCTTTACATTTATATTTCCAATTAAAGGTCAAGTGTCAGTTTTCTCCTTCTCACTTTTAATTTCTCTCTAGTAAAATTGGTGTTTTCCAAGCTTGTCTAGTAAGTGTCACTGTTCCCTTTACTTTTGTAGTTGCCCCAAACTCTTGTCCTTTAAATCCTCTCTATTGTACTATCTTTAAAACGGCTCCAGACAGAGAGGGTGAGAAATTGATGTGGTGTGGTTTCACCTCTTTATCTAATACTACTCCTCACTTTCCTCCACCAAAGAACTAGAAAAAGTCATGTGGGCAAATATAACCATACTGAAAGTTACAGAAAATTAAACACACTTTCACTATTCTTCTTCAGTCCCCTTCAGACATCTGAGGACAGATAAATGACCAAATACTGGGACAAATAATGGAAGAAATAGCTGAGCCTGAAGGATACCATACCCAAATTTCATCCAGGTATATGGATATATCAAGGACAAACAATATCAGAATATAACATTTTTTTTTTTAGTATTTACAGGTGTTGACATTTTAATATCTTATAATGGAAAATCTCAAACATAAACAAAAACAGAGAAGGTAGCAAAAAGAACCTTTATGACAGCATCAACCAGCTTCAATAATTACCAACCATGACCAATTTTTCCTATCTATATCTTTCAGTGGTCACTTCCCTTCCCTGCTGGATAATTCTGAAACAATTCTCAAATCCCAAACACCATGGCATTTATTTTGTATAAGTGAATTTTAACAACATGTAGAGAACATACACACACATATTAACATGTACAAATGAGCAAATTTAGCAAAGAGGAAAACTCTGAATTAGTGTGAATAAATATTGAATTTGCCATTTCAGAATTATTATAGATACCTAGACAATGATTGAAAGTTTGTTCTGCTCCTTGATAATATTGCTACCCTTAATATATTATGAATTGAGTTAATCTAGTAGTTCAGTTCTTCTGAATTTGTTGAATGGGTGATTATGTTTCTCTCTCTGCTTCTTTGCTTATCATGTGGAACAATACAAAATCATATGCAACCAAAGATGAAATAATTGAAAAATTTGGTTAACATGATCACCACAAAATTTTCACAACAACTACCACTAAAAAGATAAATTGTAGAGGTATTAATTCACTTGTTTATTTGTATATCATTTCTTTATTCATACATATATATATATTTATATATATATATATACACACACACACTCAGGCTCTTATACTGTGGGTCAGAGTCTGCACTACATTATGCACTGAAGTGAGAAAGAGAAATATAAAATATTTCTGACTTTGAGAGAGATAGTCTAATACAATTGTACACTTACCACACAATATAAAGTATACTAAGAGAGGCATTTTATATGCTCTTAATAGGTAAAAAATATTAATATTAGAGATAGTAATATTAATATTTCATAACCATTTTGGGGGTTGTTCTTAATTATAGTTTTTGAAATCATTCTTCATTACGATCTTGCTATAGAAGCATAACTTCTATAATTATTTTGAAGATAGGTTGCCATCAGTCTCAAGATATTTGGTTCCTGTACGTCAATAAAATTTTACTTTTTTCTTTTTTTTTTAAATAGGCTCCTTTCTTAAGAAGCATGTGGTGAAAAAGAGAAACTAACATTCAAAAGTAGTGCCAAATTGTATATGTGAACCATAAGGGTTGGGTTAGCCAATTAGTAGGAAATGTACTCAGAAAGACAAATATTAATAGGGACATAAGTCATAGTATTTATTTCTCAGCTTGTGATGTATTCCAAGTGGGTCAACCAAACAGTATGATTCTAAGGTTAAGGTTACCTTAAATAGAGGAAAAATACATTAAATTATCTTAGATAGTATATTAAAATCATATAATGTGCTTCAGTAGAGTGAATAATATGAGCACTTTTATTAATTTCTACTTAAGCTTTGGCACTGTTCTTGTCCCTTTTGTCCATTACTGTCTATTGTATCTATTGTCCAACTCCCAACACACACACATAGTCACACACTATAATGCAAGTTCCAGCAGGCAGTGATTTTGATTTGGGGGGGTCACAAATGTATCTCTGGCACCTAGAAGAGCCCTTGCATTAAGCATGTTCATTAGTGATGTCGTGAGAATTGAGTGTTTTAGTCTATTCAATACACCTGCAGGAGGGATAGGACAATTAGGTGGCAAAAAAATCCCACAAAGCAGAAATAAAAAAACAAATCTTCCATGTAATATAATTTAGAAATAATGAAAAATAAAAGTTTCTCTCTTGCTTTTGGATCACAAATTGAAAAAAGAAAAACAGTTCTGAGACTTATCAAAAGCTCTCCCCTAGATCCCATGAGAGATCCCATTAGCAGCAGAATGGAAAGTCGGCAAGCCAACATAAACATAGATGTTTCAAGAGAAGGAGAAAGAAAGAGACAGGGCCATGAGAGAGAAAGCTAGATATTCTTGAATACAAAGCAACAGGCAGGTGTAAATTGTCTTGACATACATATTCAGTTGGAATGTCCAAACTGGCTTCACAGTGTTCAAATTGGTTAACAAAAATGTTCCAGTTGGTTAATATGAATGCTCAAATTATCTCCAAAATTGTTTTCATCAAAAAGTTACCACAGAAAATTCTTAATTTCTAGTTTTACTACTTTAATTCACTATTTGAATCCTTGATAGTATTAAGCACAGAATTTAACAATATATAACATTTCTTTTTGATGTTAATTTTTGTTTCCCAAATTTCTAATTTGTTCTTCTGGAGATATGCCTAATCTTGTCTTCTCAGTTTCTAATTTTTTTTCTTCTGTTTGTTTAAAATTATGGTTTCATATTTTCATTTTGAAAATCCAAACTTTATTTTTTAAATTTATATATAAATAAATTTTGTCTGTAGTGAAATCCCATTCCCATTATTGATTCATTCCTGTTTTTCATGGTATTAGGTTTTATTTTTTACTACGTCAAATTTTTACTTGCAAACTCACTTTAGATTGGGAGTTTCTCTCTCCTCTCATCTCTGTCTGTCTCCTTCTGTTTATTCCCTTTCCTCTCTCTGTCAAGGCCATCTTACTTTCACTTTTTGTACACACTCTCCCTTCTCTAGCAATATTGCAGTTGCTCCCCCACACTCCCTAGACCCTAACACAGAATCAGATCTTATAAGCATGTTTATAAGTTACTGCTCTCCAGGGATATTGGTGATTCTGCAGATTCTCCGTGAGGTAAATGCACAGCATGGCTCCCTTAATGTTTTCCTGGCTATCTTTCTTTGCCAACGTTTTTGGACCATAGTTTTTAATGAAGGCTTAACCCAAGGCAGCATATTGTTAACTTTTTCTTTTCAGCAGTCTGTTAACACAAGAAAAGCTTCACTCCTGCCTTTTCTTTCCTAATCTTACATGGATAATCATTCCCCCCTTTTCCCAGGGGAGTCATATTGTCTGGTACCACAGCCTATTTATCAACCAGAGATTAGTACCACTCAACATTTGGTGTTTTCATTTTTTAATTTTCATAAAGATATTTTGCTATATTTAAACTCAGTTATGTATTCCTGGTTTCTTCTTTTCATATATGTTTTTTTAATCCATTGCTATGTATTTGGAATAGTGGGTATTTTCTCAGTGTATATGCTCTTGGGGCATGTAAGCAGGAAGCTAAACTTGTTTTGCCCAACAGAATGTTAAAATTTAACAATAATGGCAATGTATAGTGTTGGTGTGTGGATGATAACAAATATGAAAAAATAGACTAGCTAGTATTTCAAAACAGATAAGTGTTTTACGACCTTGTTGATACAAATTATTTCCTAATTAGACTTTTCTTATGAGCTTTGTTGCACTTGTTTAACTCAACCCAATGGGATTTCCAGTATTCACAGGTGAAGGCAGACAAACAAATGTACCTGAAGAGAAAGAAAGAACCATATGACAGCTGTTGAAGACAGATTTTGACCATCTGTTATAGAGTGACTACAAAAGGAAGAATAGGGATATTTGAGAATGTGGACTATGTGAGACTATCATAGTACAATATGTAATTTATAAAAAATATATATATTTAGTCATTCAGATGACCAAACTATATTTCTTATATATATTGGGTTGGCCAAAGATTTGTTCAGGTTTTTCTGTAACATCTTACAGAAAATATTTGGTCTCAGTCCATGGTTACTGGTTCACAGCTCCCAAAACTCTTGGAACTTCCTGAGTGATAAGAGCAATGACAGCATCTTTTGTCATAGTATTTGGTCTCTTGTCTTCAGTTCCTAAAATTGCTTCAGAGCCATAAAGGTAAAATTGGTGTCCTGTTATTCAGTTGGGTCTGGTGTCTCATTAAACTGGGTTTATGTTAATGAGGTAACTTTTAGAAAGCACCTAACTATGAGAGATGGTTGACAAGGGAATCAATCATGAATAGAGGGGTGGAACTTTTGGTTCCACCCCCTGATTTCCAGGGAGGGGAGATGGGCTGGAGGTTGAATCAATCACCAATGGCCAATGATTTAATAGATCATGTCTATGTAATGAAGCCTCCATAAAAACCCAAAAGGATGGGTTTTGAGAGATTCTAAGTTGATGAATACATGGAGCTCCAGGGAGATGGCATGGAACCTCTGTGCCCTTTCCCCATAATTTGCCCAATGCATCTCTTCCTTTTGCTCTTACTGAGTTATAACATTTTATAATAAATAGGTAATCTAGTAAGTAAGATGTTTCTCTGAGTTCTGTGAGTGGCTCTAGCAAATGAATTGAACCCTAGGAGGGGTCATTTGAGCCTCCAAGCTACAACTGGTTGGTAAGAAACACAGGTAACAACCAAGCTTGCAAATTATATCTGAAGTGGGAGAGGGGCAGTCTTGTGGAACTGAGCCCTTAACCTGTGGGATCCAATGCTATCTCCAGGTCCATAGTGTTATAGTTGAATTGAATTGTAGGACACCCAACTGGCACCCAAAAACTGCTTGGTGGTGTGGGGTCTAGAACCCAAAAAACATAGCAATAATCTATTAACAGAAAATAGGTTAGATAAGCAAAACAAAACAAAATTAACCTTAAGAGAATGATATTACTTTAAAATAACTTTAAAAATAATACCACCAAAGTCAAGCAGGATTTTTTTTTGTACCAGAAATCAATGTAGTGAAGAAAATACTCAAACCATTTGTGTTCAATTATGGCAAAAATCTTTGACATCATAGAAAATTGAATATTTAATAATAATCCAAGATAAAATAATGCAAGATAAAAAAAGAAATCGCTTTGGCAGAAAAATGGAGCAGTACCAATACCCTGACAATTGCTAAATACATCAGCAATCGAGAAGCTGCTAGAAAATCAAAAACAAATGGGTGTTTATTAAATAAAATATTTCTACAATGACTCATTCAGCTTCAAGTAAATTTTTGTTTTCAATGTCTTTATAGTGAAAAAATACTTTAGAAATTAATTTTAGTATGTTTCACATATTCAGGAATTGTTTCAGTATTCCACTTTTTTATTAGAAAGAGTTTGAATAATTTGAAGACTTGAGTGAAGTGATATACAATAAATGTTGAGTGAATTCTGCCAGTCTGTTAATATGAGACCCAACTGTAAAATGTGATTGAATCACACATCTGCCTCCCAAGAAAATAGCATAATGGTATAATGGAAATTAAGAGAAGGTCAGGACAAAAGAAAGAACTGAACTTACCTATGTTGTGAGATGATTTTCTGCGAGTCTCCTGCATGTCTACGTGTCTTGTGAGTAGAGTCATTCACTGTATTTGTTGTGAACTGTCTTTTCAGATATATTTGTATAACTGGCATCTTGGAAAAAAGATCTAGTGCCTCCCTGTAGAGAAAAAGGCAGGCTCATTTACTGTTCAGGATAAAACAGTGTCTCTCTCCAGTTCAAAAGTCAGGTATACTTGCTACTTGTTGCCTATTATAAATGATTCAGCTTTCTTATGCTCAGGGTTCCCCTACTACAATGTATCACAGTATGTGCAGCCATGAGCTTTTCCTCTTAATTTTGCCTTATGCAAATTGGGGCTCCAGGAACTCGTGAAAATACTAACATTGGCTACTGTTAGTTGCAAAGTCCTTTCCTTTTACCCAGAGGTCTTTTGTACTCTGTCATCATTTATGAAACTGTGGCAGGCAAATTTCACAGTGCTTGAGAGCCAAAGTTTGTTTTAATTGCAAAATGTGATAGCATTTGGAAGAGGTATTAGGAGAAAAGACAGAAACATTCATGATTGTACTGCATTTCTATAATCAGGCTACGTTATAACAGGGTAAAATTACCCAAAGGGGAACATTTTGGTGAATTACAAATGAAACCACCCTCATAATCAGGTAGAAAATAAAATCAAGTGTACTATAGAATGGATAACTTTCAGCCAATAGTTGTAATATTTTAGAGACATGTCAGGTATTGATAAAGGAGATACTTTCATAGTACACCATAAATCCTGCAGGATGGTAGGACTCGTCTTTGACAAAGCTTTCCAAAACTTGTTATTGCAAATATATCTAAATTTAAAGAAGCATATTCTTGAACACAAAATATACTTCATCAACATGAAGTTACAGCAATAAAAATCAAGGATAAAAGGAGAAATAGATAGTGTTAAAAGGTTAACTGAGGCACATTAAAAATTTGAATTAATTATTTGAGCAAACATTGATTTGAATTGTGTAGCACTAAACCAAAAGTTGTGATGAGTGCTCCACCAATAAGAATTAGGGACAAGCTTTGTGTATAGAAGAGATGGAAGCAAAGCAAGTCAATTATTTGATTGGTTATGACTTACATGGTTGCCTTATTTGGGAAAGCCTAGTTGGCTGTTTGTGATTGGCTTTTCTTAAGCTTCACTTTCTCAGATGTGGGTGCATTAATTCTGGCTTAGGTTTTTGTTTGTTTACATAGGCTACCAAGGCATTAGGGTAACCACAGTCTAAAGGTCACTGTGTTAAAATACTTTAATGATGAAAAGATAGATGACTGATAAATACTTAGATTATGTAGATTGATCTATTTTTATATTTATGTCCATCTATCCATCTATCTCTCTATCCTTCAATCAGTCATATCTCCTCTAAAGTGATAATTTTGGCAACCTTTAAGAAAAAAGTGAAATGAGACATTTTTCTGATGATTTTTCATATTTCCCTTTGCTTAGTATCTTATTTCCAAATAATGTAATGTATAAATTGATATTAAATAACCAAAACCTAATGTTGAATACCTAAATGGAAAAAAAAAAACAGTGGTGTTCATAGGCATATTGAACTGGCCTGAGACTCCTGCTCTAAAATAATTATTAACATTATTGCTATTTTTTTATTATTGTTTAGGAAATTAACAATCGATTTAATTTAAGAGAAGTTGAATATGAAAAAGAAACAAAAATAACAAATGAAAAGCACATGACTCCAAAAAAATTTTTTGCACAATGAAGATTCTAATAATGTATAAATGATAGAGAAAAAAAGAAAACAGGAGAAAAACATAAAACATTGAAACACAGTTAAAAGAAAAACTAAACCTACAAATATACATCTTTAAAGAATCAACTGCTGAAGGGAGCATAATGTAAATTGTGAATGCCAACAGATGAGTATTTTAGTGTAATTTATGAAAAGGATATGGTCATTTTAAAATAAGAGATGAAAAATTATCAATTCATAAGAATGCTTGTTGTAACAGAATTGATCTGGCAGCTCTAAGATAGAAGTTAACAATTCAAGCCCTGAAGTCAGATTATTTGGATTTTAATTCCAGTTCCTTCACTAACTAGGTATGTTATTTTAGGAAAGTTTCTTCCTCTAGAAATAAAAATAACAGTATGTCTAATATATATCTTATTGTTTTGCCCTCAAATATATTATTTATCCTAACACAGGTTCCATTCTTGATCACAAGATGACTGGCAAGGGTTCTGAAATTTGTATACAATACTTTCAAGATTATATCTAAAACAAAAACCTGTGAACCTGTTTGTCTTATAAAAATTTTGACTCACTCTTGATATTTTATTTTGCATGCTCTTAATCAGTTTGAGCTGCTATAACAAAGTACCTTAGACTGGGTAATTTATAAACAGCAGACATTTATTTCTCTTAGTTCTGAAAACCTGAGAGCAGGATGTCAGCATGGTTGAGTTTTGGTAAGGAACCTCTTCCTGGTTGCAGATTGTCATCTTCCTGTTGTATCTTCAGATGGCTAGCTCTCTGGCCTCTTCTCACAAGGGCACTAAACCAATTTACAAGAGCCTCAATATAATGATCTAATTACCTCTCAAATGACCCACCTCATAATCACATTGAAGATTAGATTTTCACATATGAATTTTTGGAGAACACAAACATTCTGTCTATAACACATGTTCACTACTGTAATATTTGTCTGTCCTGCTCAAAAGAATTTACTATTTGGCTTTCCTTGTCTTAACACATAGACCTAAGGGTGAAACCTCCAAAACAAATCAGTGAGATGCCCCCAAATAAATTTTAGATTAGTAGGAGGGAGAAACTAAAGAAAAATGGATATTGAAGAAACAAATAACTTCATGCATGTTATAATGATATTAAAAAGTGTCCAAGGTGAGCTAATTATGCTTCCTGATCTTACAGGTTGTCATTGAAGACATGTAAGATGTTATTGAGACTACTTACCTAAACTGCATGAACCAAATTGGGTAATTGAGAAAAACTGGCAGAAACTTTTCCCTAAACAGAAAAATAATGTATGAACTATATGCATAATTTTTTTAATGCAGGGACCCCCTACCCATCTATGAAATATTGCCAATGAATATGAAATTCTGACAAAATAGATTAGAAACAAAGTAGGAGGAGAATAGGATGATGATGAAAGAGAAAGTCTGGGCAAAAGGGACAGAATTAAAATATGAGTGGAGAGGAGCAGTGTTATATCAAAGGGGGAACAAAAAGCGTATCATCATCTCTAGAAAATTTAAAACCAAAATAAATCTTAGTACAGCTAATTAATAGTTTTTTTCTAGTACTGTGTGCTGGGACTTCTAAATAATGCCTCCCCTTGGTGATCCACTGAAGGAAAAAAAAATCTGTATTATTTCTCCCGATTTTCAGTCTTTTTTTTTTAACCTAGTACTGAATTAACAAATCTATAGCCAATCTGGGAGTGTATGGTCCTCAGAGATGAAGAATTATACATCCTTCTTGAACTACTGAACCTGAGGTGTTTTCATCAGGTAGAAACAAAGCTACCTTAGCATCCCTAGAGTCATTTCAGATACCACAGTTTTCAAGTATTTTACTCTTCCAAAAAGTCTAAGAATAAATGAGCAATTTAAGAATACTGCTGCAACCATCTCATTTCCACAAAACGATTGAATGAAAAACAATTGCACCACCTGTTATAGCCATCCTTGCTTCTTAGCAAGATTTGATGTTATCAGGTGGAAAGGTGATAGACTAGAAAGTGAACAAAATAGGAAATATTGATTTCTTTTTAGTTCACCAGTAATTTAATCAGCATGAGTGTTGTCAACCATTTACCAACTTTAATTATTTGAGAAAATTCACTTACCAAGAGTTTGTGGCACTGAACTGTCCATTTCCTAGAGGAAATTCCACCTACTCATATCATTCTATCTCTCAATGGACAAAACACAAAGTGCTCCTATTTTGCAAATTTAAAAATGTACTCTAACATGTGGTGCTAACCAAAAGTGTGCCTTGATGCTTATGAATTTTTCATGCTTTCAGTACTGGCAGTGGAAACAATCCTTTCTTGTATATCCTATAATGTAGCATTGAGACATAACTCTAGTTTTCTCTCTCTATTTTTTGAGTCTATCTTAATCTTTAGCAATTCTAAGGTTAGTGATATTTTTCCTCTTCTCTACTTATCAATCATAAATTTATTTTTTTCTCTATTTGGGGAATTTTTCTTCCTCATGTTTCATCTCTTTTTAGAGAGTCCCAAACATTTGTTTTCTTAGGCTCCTGCCAAAAGTATTACATTTCCAAAGAAATTCTAAAGACCTTCAACTAATTAGTTGAAAAGTTTCATCCACTGCTCTTCCTCATAATGCCATGAAAATCTTCTCTGTATTCAAAGTATTTTGAATTTGCCTGGCTTCCTTTTATACCTGTTATTTTTATGTACTTTCCCTTAAAATCTTTATACAATTTTCCAACATGTTTCCTCATAGCATGTGCCAGGCTTACTTTTCTTTCTATAATAACTTAGTTGTAGCAAAATTCACCAGCAGGAGAGTACATGGGGAACACATTCCTGAAGAGTTTTCTCGCTCACTTTGTCAATGACATATTGGATCAGAGGCATATAAATTATGGAGTTTCATGTCTTATTATTACATGGCCAATTCCAGGGTTGTTGCTGCCCTTCACTTCTCCTGCTTTTAAGGAGGTATTTTATTAAATAGTCCATGAAGGGAGGAGGCTCTTTCCTTTCTTAGTATTGACTCTTCTTACTTAAGCCTTCATCTACTCCAAAACAGACATTGATACTATACTGTTAGTTACTCTTCAGTGGTGATTTGGATTAAATAACATCAATCTCAGTGAACTGACCTATCTCATTTACATTGTAAGCCCTGTTTCACCTGCCCATCACCATCAGGCCCTTGAATGATGACTTTAGTTACCAGTGGTCATAGATATGTGAAAGCACCATTAAATACAGCATAATTAAAAGACCAACTGGGCTTTATGTTTACAATGTGATTTTTTTTTTCTGTCTCATTCACAGGCCTTGGTGTTTTTTGCTTTATATCCTCACAATTCTCTTTCTCTCCTCAAAGCACTTTCAGTTTCAGGAAAACAGTCATTAGCAACCAAGGAATATATATTTTCCTCTGCTGAATCATCCCATTTTTCAATTCTCTGGGAGATTAGCCTTGGTATCCAGACTCCACTGATCTTTATTCCTAGCTATATTCAATTATTTGCTTCCCAAATCATTAGCAATTTGATGCCTTAATAAATAAACCTGTTTCCAGGCTTGAAAAGTTGAATCAACTCAACCACACCTTTACTGGCATGTTTTTGTCACCTGCAAAAGTAGAAAGTTTGCCTTTTTTCTCATTTTAACCAAGTGGAGGGCAGTAATATTGAATTTGAAAGAATACAAAAATTTTGAGAAGTGATGCAAATGGATTCTGAGTTATTAGTATACCAATAAGTGTATAAACTATCAACTAACCTTATAAATGCCTCTAAACAACTCTTTTGAATAAGGCTTTCTGACCCATCATCTGGCATTTGTTTTCAGATAATACTGTTATCATTGAAGCACAGCTATCACCTATTGAAAAGATATTGATAAGTTAAGATGAAATGGATATTTTTCTTAATAATTATGATAGAAAAGACTTCTCAAACAGTGGAGAATGCCACTTCCTTTAACCCCCACACCATTGCTTTTGTTTATTCTATGCTTTACTTCCATCATCTCTTATTACTGGCTTTCTCCACACTTTCTTCAGCAGGTTAACTATTAATCTTTCAAACTCTGATATCACATCCACTTGGGGGAAAACAAAAAAAAATATCCCCCAAAACATTGGTTACTAAACCCATGACAAAATGAGATTAGGTATCCCTACTCTTTGTTTGTTCCTGTAGTACATGGCCCCATACATGGATCTCAGCATTCATCATAATTAAGGACTTGGTTTTCTTCACTTAGTTTTCTCCCCTAAACATTAAAAACCCTTGAGCAGTCTCACTTCTGTTGCAGTATTCCTAAAACCTAACCACGCACCTACCTTGTGGTGTAAGTTCAAAGAATCTTGGTTAAATGAGTAAGTGCCCAAATTGATTTAGTCTTATGAATATTAGAAGCCGCTCAAGTATCTTGTAAGAATTACAGAAATAGGAACCATCCTATGTGGGCAATGGATAATAAAACTATGCACAACTTCTCCTACTACTACATAAATTTAACTTGAACTTAAACTTGAATCTGCCCATTGGTGTGCCTTTCATTGTAATATGCAAAAGCTGAAAACATTATGTCCCAATTATGTGAGTTTTATGTTCCAATGTGATATACAAGTTCATCAGCATATAGTTTAAAAATAGCAAGGAAAACATTAAAAAGACACAGAGTTGTTTTTATATGTATTTTAAAAATGATTTTGCATTGTAATAAAAAAAAGAACAACACTGAAACAATTGTCATAACTGTGAAATATCTACTGTTTTTCCAAGGCTGTTGTTTTAGAAATCAAGATGAAGAGTAATGATTAGGTCCCATTTATTTGTAGACAAGTTAATTTAATTTTATAAATATTAATCTTCTATTTACCATATTTTGTTTTATCTAACTAAATTTGGAGAAATTAAGACATTAAGCCACAGTAGCAAGAACATTAAGGAATAACAGGGGGAGATGTAAATATGCAAGTCCTATAGGATGAGCAGTGTTGGAGCTCACAACTCTGTTTTGTAGAAGCCATAGCCTGAGTGGGAGAAACAGGCATCTCTAAAGCTTTTGACGTACATCTGATGTAACTGACTCTCTCTGTATGATGTGGACTTGTATATCTAACCTTTTCAGGACAACTTTATATTTCCTTGCTAACTGACTGTACTTACTGGCTATATATTTGTACATGCTGCTGCTTGCTCCTCTAATTTTAAACCTTTCTTACCCAGGGTTAAATTAGAACATTTAAAAGATAATGCTCTCCCCATTCACAATTAAATTAAAATTTAAATTATTCAATTAAAGTAATTCTAAACAACAATAAATATATATATATAAAGAAGCAAAATGATGGCAGAAGGTTGATTTAATTATATTCTTTAGTTCACAGCACATTATTACCTAGAATATTAAAACAAGAGGATTATGTGTGTTTTGAGGATGAGTCTATATAACTTGTAAAATTTATTAATTAATAAATATTTAATTTTTAATATTAACCAATATAAAGTTAGTAAAGTACATTTATTAAATAAGTACTTAAGCTCTCACAGTGGATATACTTGTGACATACCAAAAACATCCAAAAAATTCTTTTGCACTTTCACTTTCATAAGTTTAACAATAGCACACAGGATATTTTAGCCCATTAATCAAACATCCAGTGATCCATCATTGTTTCTCTCTCTATGCTCCATTTTTGCCTTTCCTTATAGTCTTAATTCCATACATTTCTTGACCATGTTTCTTAGGTTATAAAAATAATTCCTGTAACCTCACCCACAATAAAATTATCACTTTCTAGTTTATCAAGCAATCTGTGAGTTGGTAATGCTGATATTCTGAATCTTTTCTCCTGAAATGTCTCTAGATTGGTTATACTTATTTTAATCTTTTAGATGTACCCCTATTCCTTTTCCTCTGGATTTTTCAGTTTTTCCTTTAAGAGATCCCCTCTTCATAATTTCCTGCCATCTTGTCACCTCTAAATGAATCATTTCAGTAAGTTCTCTGAGACTCTGAGCCTCATGCTTGATCCGATTTTCTTAGGACCCCATCAGTTTGTGGTCTAGTAACATTTAAGGCAGCTTCCCTTTGTTGCCTTCTTAAAAACAGTAAAATTCAGTGCATTTTATTTTATCTTTTATATATGTGTTTCAGAACCTTTCAGATATCATTTTCCCTTTCATATCTGAAGAGCCTCTCCTCTAAGATATAATGTATTATCTCAAGAAAAGCTTAATGTCTTTTCTTCTAACTTAATTTTTATCCCCTTTAAAATTTTGTCTTTCTTCTATCACTTTACATATTATCAGCCTATTCCATATTCCTTTTGGATTCTGTAGAAAACGCAATTCCTAAAGACAGGTTATTCCAAAGAGAGATTTTAAAATTACCCAAATAGAAGACAATGTGGAGGGCCCTCTCTGCTCTGCCTATCTAGGCCTGACACAGATATCTTAAAGTCAAAATTAACAGACTTATGTTCCTTACCTCACATGGGACTTACTTGCATTCTAAAGTTTAGATATGGATAGAAAAAATAGTGAAAATTGAAAATGAATTTTCATGCCCTTTTATGTACAGATGCACTATATACAGAAACATTTCTTTCCCCAGTCATTGAATCATTACCGCTTACAGGGAAAATAACACCTGAATGCTTTGAGATTTCCACAAAGCCCCACGCAGCTGGTGTATGCTGACTTTCTCATGCTTGCCTTGGTCATGAGGAACCCAAATTCCTGTGTTTAAGTCCAGGTGGCCCAAACATTGGCTGAAAGATGTCTCCATAGGCAGATGAGAATGAGGACTTTTATGGATAATTCCTTAAACAGGAAAGAAGGAAGAAGAAAAGGGGTGAACAATTATTTGTCTATTCTGCATCCACAATCACTCATAACATTTTTTACTCTTTCTTCAGTCCTAGGAGTGAGTGAGGATTCTGAGAGAGCCTGGAATTTTAACTGTGATAGGAGCCCCTGCCCAATAGAAATAGAACCACAGTACGCAGGACAACTGATTGTGGGAGGCAAGTCATAAGACCATCAACAAATCATTTCCTTCCTAAAATGACTGAGGTTGATATCTATCTCACATCTTCTTTGATTGGCAAGACAGAATTCTATCTTATTACACTCAAATGTCATACTTGTAAGAAACATTTTCTTTAGAGCTATTTTAGAACATTAGAAAACCACCTGTGATTTTTTTTTTTTATTTCAAAAAACACTGACCCACTCAGCAGGAATCCTGCATTTGTTATCACATCTACATATGCTATGTATGTTCCCTGCAGGGAATTTTCCTAGGTTGAAGATTGTAAGCTACACCTGTGTGTTTGGGACTGGGATATGCAGTTTTATTGTCATAAGTTAAGTTTCTGAAAGTCCAGAAAGTGACAGTAGCAATAAGGTAAGGCAAATTTACTTCAAATATTTTTTAGTTATTTCTAAAACAAACAAGGGGATGTTAACATAGAAAATAACTTTGCTTAAAATATTTCAAACAATGAATTTCATGTCATTAATTAGGTGGGAACCAAGTTATTTTTCTAATTTTATAACCAATATATAGCTAGGGAATGGAAAGAGAGAATTGAGAGAGACAGTGAAAAAGGTAAAAGATTTGATATGAGAATACATGTAATGGATTAAAGAGAAACAAAGTGGGGTGGACTATGAAAAAGGAATAGAGAAAAAAAGAAGCCACTGGAAATGGTTACCTTGGGGAAAAAACAGAATGAAATGTGTCTTCAATATTAATATTCTATTATAAGAAAATAAAGATTTGACTTCTTTTCCATGATTATAGGTGTCAGACATTATTGCAAAGGGAAGAGTTTGACATCCCTTTAAAACTCTATCATAACTCAATGGAATTTATGAAGTCTTGAAAACATTTTAGATTTTGAATATGCAAATTGGAACTATGAATAATACTTGGGCTATTCATATATTGGACATGGACATATATATTTGTTAAATTAATTTGTAAAGAATATTAAAAGTGAGCTCCTTGCAAAACTTCATTTGTATTAAAGTTTAATAGTACTTTTGATTAGCTTTTCATTTAAATTTAGACCCTATCTTCTTCTTAGACAACTTCCATGTTCTTCTCCCTTCTCAGTCATTATGAAACAGGTAAACCAGCCTTAATTTACTCTCTAGATGTGTTCATTCTTCCTCTAGCTTCTAGATCCTCTTTTAAGGGGAAGTCAGTTCCTCCTTCGAGCAACAAAATTTACTCCAATTCTTTTTTTTGCAAGCCTAATCTCTTTCTTCCTTGCTGGTCCACAAATACTATGTGGAAAATTACCAAATCTTATTTTCCTTTTATCATCCCTATAACTAAGATAAGTTGCTAGTTAATGATATTTTCTGAATTAATTATATGTAATTCAGATGTGCTCTTCTTTGAATGTTCAAAACTAGTAACATAATTTAACATATTTTAACTTTCTGTCTATACACACACACACACACACACACAGTATGTGCCAAAGTTTGAGCAGTATATAGTTTTTTATTTTATTCAGTCTTAGTTATTGTAGTAAAATGACAAGCAGTGACTTTACGTTTTCTCTCTTCTTATAAAATGTTGGAATATGACATTTAACCATTCATATCCATTGGTCATTAAATATGAGGTTTTATGGTCAGGCTTAATATATCATTCTACAGTTGCTATTTCCAATGTTATTGAAAACAAATTAAGGTTGGATCATAATTAAGTGTAGAACAGGCAATTAAAATCATTGACTATTGATGAATTGAGAGATTGGGATTGACATATATACACTAATACGTATAAAATGGATAACTAATAAGAACCTCTGTATAAAAATAAATAAATAAAATTCAAAAAATAATCATTGACTATGATTATATATATATATATATAAAAGACACTTTTTTAATCCTTAATTATTGTTTCACATTGAAGATTAGATTTCTATTTCCATATCTTCTAATCACTAAAATATTTTTATTTATATTAGATATGAATTTATCTCAATTAAATACTCATCAAAGTCAATATTTGATTTACCTTTAGATTTATATTGTTTTGGAATACCCTAAATTTCTGTTCTGATAATAACAATAAAATTATTTATATAACATTATGAATTAAACAAATTATACTAGTAGGATATAAAAATCAATGAGCCAGAACACTTTTGAGACTGGCAATATGACGTTTCTCAAACTATAATTCATTATAGTATGCAACTGAAATTTTATGAGATAATTTAATGTATATAAGTGAATAAGAAATGAACATTCATTAAAAAATAATAACAAGTCATTCTTACAATAAAAGGAACTTCATAAATTGAATGCCAGTCAAATTTTCCAGAAGCATTATTAAGGCACAAGTATATTTAGAAAATATTTCCATGTATTTATGTACAAAATCTTTCTAATTCACTCTCTTTATGTTTCAAAATTATCTTTCACATATTACTTTCTTCTTTTTGTCTATTGCTAGATGTGAGCCTAAATATTTAGAGGTTTTAATATTATACTATAAATACCCCATTTTAATTTCTTAAGTATTGTATAAGAAATGTTTTCAGTTATGAGATCTTATGCTTATGATGGTTTTAAAATTAATGTCATAAAATTAATTCCTAAATATTAAATGATATTTAAAGCAAAAGCATTAGTAAGCAATATTGAAAATATTAATTGAACAACTTAATGTTAATTGTATCAGTCATTTGGGAGGTATTTATTACATTTGTTTTCTTTTTAGTTTTTACATTCTAATTTGTATTTAAATTCACCTTAGGTAATTAATAACTTTTCAGGATACTATTAAAGATACAAGGAGACAAATCTCCTCTAGAAAATATAATTAACATGTTATTACATTAAAATGAGTATAAATAAATTATTAACTTTATTTAAACTAGATGAGGAGAAATGTGAGGAGTTTGTTAATTGACATAAGTGTACCCAGGAAGAAAAAAAGTGAAATTTGGAAAACAGTAACTAGTTAAAGAAAGGTAGCTGCTTTACATAAAAATATTGTTGTAAAGCTGTATTACTTCACATTATGTTAAAAGTTTTAAGTAAAAATTTTTTTTAAAATTACATATTTACATGTAAAAGTAAGAATGGTTATTTAATTGAATGGGATAATCAAATAATTGTTAGTGTAAATAGATTATAGAGGTTTATATTCCACATGCACTTTCTAAAGTTTATGTTGCTGAACACATTTTTTTTTGTACACACAGAGTCAAATAGGAAATTGCATGCTATGGTTACAGAAATGTATCAAAATATATGTAAAAGAGATGAATGTTTCTAGGAAAACAATTTAAAAAAACAAAATTATTCAACCCCTATACTTAACTCTATTCCTAAATGCATATGAATCTCATTCTTGTGAATTTTCTTCTATTTTAAAATTCTTGCTTTGGCCCTGTCTTGGGATTATATATCTCTACCTATGAATGCCAATCCACTACATTTATGCCAAGATCCCTAGTTATGTTTGTATCTTGTTGATTCAATGATGCACAGTCCAATTATCCAGTATTTGGTCACTCTTACGTAGTTAGCCTTGGTATCTTATTCAAATCATATAATCATACCTCTAAGTCTCAGTTCTTATCTGTATAATGGCCTTAATAGAGAAAATGCTTGCAAAGTGATCAACTTTCTACCTGTCACATAATTTTCCCCAAGTTAGTAACTTAAAAACAAAGATGAGCAAACTGAACAGTTACCTCTCAACCAATAAAATACATATATACTTTTGGTTTTGATATAATAATAGATAAAAATACAACATAAAATATAACAAAACTATACAGTATTTCATGGAAGAAACTAAGTACAAGTAGCAGATCAAATAAACTTCACAGAGAAAGCAATGCTGCAAATAAAGTGATAGTTGCCTTATTCTTAAAGTATTTGAATTAAACTAAAGTCAAAGGGTCCTATGATCTTGTTGAATGTGTAAGGGAGTCAGTAAAAACAAAAGCAAAAAAAAAGAATGAAAGAAGAAAGAGTGAAAGAGAATAAAATTAGTTAATCTCTCATCTATTATATTTCGTCAAGGAGACAATTTTGTCCTTCTTTATATATAGACATGACCATGCACAGCTTGGGTCAAAATAATGTTTCCGAAATTACAATCACCTTAATCTGTGATGAAATTACAATCACCTAAATCTGTGGCTCAGTGGGAATGGAACTGTTTGAAGTGTTTGATTTAGTTTAAGCATCAGTAAATATTTAATTTAATTATCAGTAACTAAATACTTGCCTACTTAAGCTTTCAGTTCATTATAACCTTAATGGGCAAGCCTCATTTAAGTTGAAAGCCAAAGATAGAGAAAACATCAGCACTCAAGAAAATCATGGCCATCATCTCAGATTATTGGCTTTAAACCAGGGAATCAAAACCCCACACATTACCTCTTTCTATCCCTAAGGTGGAGAACAGAAGGCAGAGCATGGGAAGTTAAATATCTCTCCAGATATAATTATTATGACAGTATATGAGAAATTGAATGACTATTGCAAGTCTTGTAGTGAAATATTGACATTCTACAATTACATCATTTTATATTTGTATAAATCTTAATGTATCTATTATTATTGAAGCAAAAATAATAAAATAGACTTGTTCATTGGTCATACACAGGTCACTGTGAAATAGGAAAGATGATAATTTTTCATTGTTTCTTATTAAACTTTAGTCTTAGTAGGAAAATGCCATAATTCTATCATTTTACTTTCAGCGTCTTTACCACAAATGACAGGAGAGTGAATAATATAAAAACTATAATTTATGTCCTCAGTTCTACCCAGTAACTTGGTTTTGCAGTACTTGAATTCATGGATGGTTAGTTGATTAAAGGCATAAAAATCTATGCAGTTTTAACATATATACTGTTTTTTTAAATAAAATAATCAGGTGGATAACAATTTTTGTACTTAAGTTACAGTTGTCTTTTCCAGCCAAGAAGTTAATTTCAGTTTCTTTCAAAATCAAATATGCTATTTGTTTATTTAAATTAAAAGTAAAATGTGTAAACTAATAAATTATTCAGAAGAAATACGTTTATAAACTATGCACAACATATCTATAGCACTGGAAACATCTGCCATACAACAGGTGTGTGCAATATTACCATTCAAATGACTTGTGATTTCTTTTAAATTATAATATAATTCATTGAATTTAAAAGAAGGCACAGCCATCATATGGAGGTCATTAGTAAATATCATGAAGCATTGGATTAAAGTTTAGGGACAACTATAAGAACTTCACTCTTCATGTATTGGAGTCTTCAACCAATCAGAGGGGATCCTTTCAGATACCTTTCAAACCTTTTTGCAAAGGTGCTTCAAGTCCTTAGGAGAGGGTTTCTATACTTCTACCTTCTCTGTCTCCTCATTTACACATTCTTTTCTTGTGCCAAGTTAATGCTTAGATAGAGAAAGAAAATAACTATCCACTTTCAAAATGACTTGGATTATTGTTTATATGTTTGTGTATTTTGTTTATTAGAAGTTCAGTAGAGAAAAATTTAACATACCTCAGAGAAAAACACCTAGTAAAGTAGAATGAAAAACGTTCTGTCAAATTTGTTTTGCAAACAAGAAAGTATATTCCAACCTTCCTTGTGGACACTTAAGAAAGAAAATAATTCAGGTTTAAGGAAATCCACAATATCTTAATCGGTTGAATTTTGGGACAAAAAGTTATTTCTCATAAGAATGGAATATATATACACTAATGACACTATACCTGAATTATTGTATATATATATATATAATATATATATATATATATATATACTCATACTATATATATATATACATATATATATGATAACGTTTATCCAAAGAATGTCCCTTGATGCAAAACTTCAGCAGACAACTCTTTTAACCAACTTTTGGGAAAAGGAATCTAACTGATATGACCCCATCAAAAGTGTCAGGGTATAAATGGAATACAATTTGTTTTATATTTTGACAAATCTATATTTATTGAAAAGCTATAGCATTCAAGATTATCAGGAATTGTAAGTTTTCCCTCTTGATGCTACTATCCCAGATAAACTATAATAATAATAATATTATCATTATTGCAGAATGGCAAACAGGTGCTCAGTTTGTGAGGAATACCATTTCTACTTCCATTCCCAAGCCCAGGAGCCCAAGTCTGGTTCATCTGCTGTTGTCATTGCTGTTACTAGCACAGGATTTTCCTAGTATCTACTCATCCTATGTCCCGAGGTGCAGACCAAGATGGCTTCAATGTTCCCCTCACCCTGACTAAAATTTAGACAGGTTTCTTTCTCAATATACGTCCCTTCCTATTCTTAGAGCGTATATTTAGAAAACTTGGAATTATAAACTCTCTCTCTGTCCCTTGAGATGTAAATCTTCTCTCAACCTGTTGCTGATTTTTGCAACCCAGGAATGTCTTTTTCAAGGACCTGTGAAGCATCCCTTTGAAAAGTAATCTCCATTGGAGGGTCAGATACTAATTTTGATAAGTACCAATCAGCCAGTTAAACACAGACAGTCTAATCACATTAGCCAATGTTCCCCCTAATGTTCTCCAGTGATTTTCCTTTGGTTTATCCAAACACTTGAAAAACCTCCCACCTCTTGTTTCAGTGGAGTTAAACTAGTTCTAGATGGAAGTTTCTTTCCCCTACTGCAGTGGTCTGAATAAAATCTGTCTTGTTCTTTTTTTTTTTTTTTTTTTTTTTTTTTTTTTCTTTTTTTGCGGTACGTGAGCCTCTCACTATTATGGCCTCTCCCGTTGCGGAGCACAGACATGTGGGATCTTCCCGGACCGGGGCACGAAACCGTGTCCCCTGCATCAGCAGGCGGACTCTCAACCACCAGGGAAGCCCTGTCTTGTTTTTTTTAACAAGTATCCTTTGAAATTTTTCTTTGGCAGTCCTTGATTTCATGTTATAATCTTATAAGATTATCTTTCAAAACCGTTTAACAACTCAGGGAAGTTAAGATAAAGTTTGTATACGTATGGCAGACCTGTATAAAATTTCATAAAGAAGAGCTTGGTGAATTACTTTATGTCTTTATTTGAGTTTAATGGATTTTAAAATTTTTTATTTTATTTTCAAAAGTACATTTTATGTTCATTGGCTTATTATCACAGAGGAGGAAGAGAAAAATTCTGACATTGAAATATATCTTAGTAGTAAGTTGGATGGAAGGAAATGCTATTGTCAGGGAAAAGATCTCAGTAAAGTATGTTGGAAAGGCCACTGTACTTGTATTTCTCTTTTAAATCCAAAGCCATCTTAATGAGAAATTTATATGTTAAGTCAGATAGCCAAAAAAAGAGAGCTAGACATTATCTTGAAGGTTGAGGAAAGTAAAACCTCTAAGAAGAAATAATCTGCCAGCTTTGTTATACTCATATAATTAATTGGAAAGAGTAAATTGGCTATAGGAAAATTCTTAATCTGGGAGTAATTTCATTAAATGACAATGTTAAAAAAATTATGAAACAAAATATATGGAAGTACTTGATAAAACAAAACTTGATAGGAAATATAATAATGATAATGATCATAACAATGATAATATATTAAAGATGATGTTGATGATAGTAATGCTGTTTATTGTTTACTAATTGCAGACATGTGGTAATGTAGGCATATACTGTCTCATTAAACCTTCATATCTGAAACCTCTTTTATCAATCTAGCTTTGGATGTAAAGGAATGTGGTGTGGTGTGTAGACGACTCTGAGTGAAAATGTCTGTCTCCAGATCTCCAGAATGACATACTGTCACATAATGTCTGGAATGTTTCTGAATACAATTAAATTATTGACAGTGTTTTCTCCATGTTGTATACTAGCCTGTTCTTAACTTGGTGTAAGTAGAATTTTAATTTGTTGACATGTGAATACTATTTTGGTCCACATAAACTCTCTTCTTGTTTCTTTGAGTAATTTATGTGTTTATTAAACTCTAACATAAATTTAAAAATAACAAATGATAAAGAAAAAACTTAAAACAAAAGCATGCTGAGAACTTTTTCAGACCCATCAGGTTTCCTGCCTTATTTAATTACATATTTTAATAATACTCTGTAATTTACATATTATTTTTGTTTTTGGGTTTCATTTTGCCTGTTGGGCAGATGTCAATATCTTTGCTACTTATGCTTTAATAATGCTACAGATATTCAAATCAAGTAAGTATATTTTATTTACATTTCTATGATGATTAGTAATATTGAGTACCTTTTTATATACCTATTGGTCATTTATTTGTATGTCATCTTTGGAAAAATTTCTATTAAGGTCTTTTGCTCATTTTTAACTTTGTTATTTGTTTTTTTGCTATTGAGTTCTTTGTGTATTTTGGATATTAACTCCTTATCAAATTTGTGATTTGCAAATATTTTCTCCCATTCCATAGATTACCTTTTCATTTGGTTGATGGTTAACTTTGCTGTGCAGAAGTGTTTTAGTTTGATATAGTTCTGTTTATTTATTGTTGCTTTTGATGTCAATTCCAAATGATCAATTGTAGGACCAAGGTCAAGGAGCTTACCTCTTATTTTTTCTTCTAAGATTTTTATGTTTTCAGGTATTACATTCAAGTCTTTAATCCATTTTGAGTTGATTTTTATGTATGGTGTAAGATAGGGGCATAGTTTCATTCTCTTGCATGTGGCTGTCCAGTTTTTCCACCACCATTTCTTGCAAAGACTGTCCCTTTCCCAATGTATATTCTTTATTCTTTGTCATAAGTTAATAAATATATATGAATGGGTTTATTAACCATATATGCATGGCATGGCTTTCTATTATGTTTCATTGATCTATGCATCTGTTTTTATGCCAATACTATACTGTTTTGATCAATATAGCTGTGACATATAATTTCACACCTGTTAGACTCTCTACCATTAAAAAAATAAGAGATAACAAATACTGATGTGGATATGGAGAAAAGAAAACTCTTGTATATTGTTGGCAGGAATGTAAAATTGTAAAGTCACTATGGAAAACAGTATGGAGTTTCCTCAAGAAACTGAAACAGATCTACCATATCATCCAGCAATTGGACTTCTGAGTTTATAACCAAAGGAAATGAAACTGTTATACCAATGAGATATCTGTACTCTCATCTTCATTGCAGCATTATTCACAGTAGCCCGGGTATGGAAACAAACTAAGTTTCTGTTGATGTATGAAGGAATAGAGAGAGTGTGGTAAATATATATATATATATATATATATATATACAATGTATTAGTATTTACCCTTACCAAAGAAGAAAATCCTATCACTTGTAACAATATGGATGAACCTGGAAGACAATATGCTAAACGAAATAAACCAGAGAGTAAAACAAATACCACATAGTATCACTTATATGTAGAATCAAAAAGGAAAAAAAAAAAAAAAAGAAGGAAAGAAAAAGTAAAAGTCAACTCATAGAAATAGAACATAGAAAAGTGGTTTCCAGGGGCTGGGGATGAAGGAAATGGGAAGAGCTAGGTAAAATGGTACAAACTTTCAGTTATAAGATGCATAAGTTCTGAGAATCTAATGTATAATACAGTAACTATAGTTGATGACACTACTGTATAATTGAAATTTGCTAAGGCAGTAGAATTTATATACTCTCTCTCTCTCTCACACACACACACACACACACACACACACACACACACACACACAAGGTAAGTATGTGAGGTGAAGGATGTGTTAATTACCTGGATGTGAGGAATCTTTTCAGTATGCATACATATATTAAATCATCACATTGTACATTTTAAATGTCTTACAATTTTATTTGTCAATTTCACCTCAATAAAGTTAAAAAATACTAAGTCCATTTTGCTTCCTAATTAAATGGAGAAATATGACAGTTATCTTTATGGATGCTTTTCTATCAAAAAGATCTGGAGGGAAAAAATAGATATTTTCAAGAGAGCTGAACATTACAAAATTCTAGTTATAATAGCCATAGTAAAATAAAATATATCATTTTTATTTTTGTTTTAATGTACTATATTTAAAATTATGATTTATTTTCTTTTAAAATTATGCAATACAATATTTTTGGTGTAAAGTTCTATGAATTTTGACACATAAATATTAATTTATGTAAATACTAGCATAAACAAATGCAAAACTGTTTCATCTTCCCCAAAAATCTTTTGTGTTATCCCTTTTTAATAACATCCTACCTTCATCCCTAATCCAAGACAATCACAGATCTCCAACACTATACACATTATAGCAGTACAGTTTTGTCTTTACAAGAGTATATAAATAAGATCATAAAATATGAAATAATAATTTCATAAAATATGCAAAAAATATTCATATTATGAAATAATATAAATAATAATTTACACTACTTTCCCTCAGTGTAAGTATCAGTAGTTCATCCCTTTTTCTTGTTGAGTAACATTCTATAGCATGGACATATCACCATTTATGCTTCAGCCATTGATGATATTTGAGTTATGTCCACTTTTGCCAATTATGAATAGTGTTGCTATAAACAATCACGTATATAATTGTATGTATACCCACATTTTATTTCCTTTGGGTAAATATCCAGGAAGAGGATTGTTGGGCCATTTGGTAAGTGTATATTTAACTTTACAAAAATTACCAAACTGTTTTCTGGAGAGGCTATACCATTTTGCTTTCCCACCAGCAATACATGAGAGATTCAGTTGCTTTACATCCTAAATTACGGTTTTAATTTGTTTTGATCCTAAATAGAGTTGGCTCTTATAAATAAGAGAAAGCCATTGTTTACATAAAAATATATCCTTTATAGTCAACAATTTCGTTATATTTAAAAATATAGATAATATGATGAAACACAATTTTTATTTTTCTAGCTATTAAGAAAACAAAAACAAAAAAAACCTAGAATTAGCTTTTATGTCATTCACACATTAGTTAAATTTCAAACTTATATTTAAAAAGCATAATAAATTTCCAAAACTATAAAAATATAGGTGTTTTTGTAGTCTGTTAGGACATCACCACTGATCTTGTAGAAATCTATTTTATACTAACAAATTTGACAATTTGGATGAACAGAAAAACACCCCAAAATATGCAATTTACCAAATCTAATAATAGGATAAATAGAACATTTGAATAATATATCTAGGACAAAAATTGAATGATTTAAGTCATTTGACAAAGAAATCCCAGGCTCACCTTGCTACTGGATACATCAGGAAATTCTTCTAAATATTTAATCTTATTTCTAAACAATTCAATTTTGTGCAAGTCATTTAAAGAATAGAAAAATTTAAGAATCACACCCAGCTTTTTTGAGACCAGCATAAATTTGATTCTGTCTAACTTCCTATTAGACAGGGAAGAACTGACAGGATTTGTTTTGGAATAAAAGATCTGGTTTCGCACATCTGTTCTGTCACTTCCTGCTATGACTGAGAGCAAGCTACTTTACCTTTTGAAAATCATGTCTCCAAATATTTTTCTGATGAATAATGTGATTATA